>NW_026057576.1:68029264-68170746 GCF_023721935.1 Panthera uncia | reverse complement strand
GGGGACAGAGAGAGACAGAGCATGAACGGGGGAGGGGCAGAGAGAGAGGGAGACACAGAATCGGAAACAGGCTCCAGGCTCCGAGCCATCAGCCCAGAGCCTGACGCGGGGCTCGAACTCACAGACCGCGAGATCGTGACCTGGCTGAAGTCGGATGCTTAACCAACTGCGCCACCCAGGCGCCCCCTTTTTTTTTTTTTTTTTTTTTAATTTTTTTTTTCAACGTTTTTTATTTATTTTTGAGGAGCATGCAACTCTTGATTTCAGGGTCATGAGTTCAAAGTCCCATGGTGGGTTTGGAGCCTACTTCTAATAAAAATAAATAAATAAAATATTTGAAAAAAATAAAAGACAAAAATTTAGTAAGAATAGAGTGTTTGAAGAGGAAATTAATAAGCACTAATGAATATACAAATATTTCTTCACTCAATAATTAGAGAATACACATTCTTTTAAAGTACACATGGAACATTTACAAAATGTGATGACTTACAAGGCCAGAAAAGAAGTATCAGGAAATACTAGCCAATCTTGTACAAACTGAATTCTCTCACCACAGTACAACGAAGTCTGAAGCCAGTAATTCTGAAAACTCAAACACATACTTTTAAATAATCCATGAATCAGAAAAATTATAATTAAAGGGAAATATTTAAAATATAGTAAAAATGAAACATTACATACCTAAGCCTGTAAAACACACCTAAGGTAGTTCTTAGGGGGAAATTTACAAGCTTAAATGAATGTATTAAAAAAGAAAGAGTAGGGGCGCCTGGGTGGCTCAGTCGGTTAAGCGTCCACTTCAGCTCAGGTCGTGATCTCACAGTTCGTGGGTTCAAGCCCCACGTCGGGCTCTTTGCTGACCACTCAGAGCCTGGAGCCTGTTTCAGATGCTGTATCTCCCTCTCTCTCTGCCCCTCCCCTGTTCATGCTCTGTCTCTGTCTCAAGAATAAATAAACATTAAGAAAGAAAGAAAGAGAGAGAAAGAAAGAAAGAAAGAAAGAAAGAAAGAAAGAAAGAAAGAAAGAGTAAAAAAGGGGATGCCTGGGTGGCTCAGCCACTTAAGCATCCAACTCTTGATCTCAGCTCAGGTCATGATCTCACAGTTTGTGAGATCGAGCCTCACAGAGGGCTCTGCGCTGACAGCACAGAGCCTGCTTGGGATTTTTGTCTTTCTCTCTCTCTGCACCTCCACCAATCGTGTGTGTGCGCTCATGCTCTCTCTCCTTCTCTCAGAATAAATAAACTTAAAAAAAAAAAGAGAGAGAATAGAGGCCCACTGTAGCAGTGTGAAGGATGCCACAAATTCCATTTGGAGGTGCCTCTGAGTTTGTGGAGTAGACACCATGAGAAAAAGTCACCTGCCCAAGTTGAAAAAATTTATAGACAATAAATTATCGTTGAAATTAAATGGCGGCAAACATGTCCAGGAAATACTGTGGGAGTTCAATCCCTTTATAAATCTTGTGATAGATGAATGTGTGGAGATGGCAACTAGTGGGCAACAGAACAATACCAGAATGGTGATAATTCGAAGAAATACTATCATCATGTTAGAAACCTTGGCCTTGGAATGGAGTATAAACAATAGCTGTGTTCACCAGAAGAAATCAACTGTTTCCACGTGTCCCCTCTGCATAGCACCTGTTTTACTACAATATAAAAATCAGATCATGTGCATTTTCATACTGAACTTCTTTGTTAAATAAACTTTTGTAAATAGTCAAAATAAATAAAAAAGAAAGAGTAAAATATTAATGAGTTAGCTTTTCTACTCAGGAATTATTTTTTTTTTAAAGAGCAAAAGACTTAATTCAAAGAAAGTAGACAGGATAATAAAAATAAGAGTGAAAATTAATCATAGATCACCAAAATAAAATACTGATACTTTGAAAAGATAAAATAAACAAACCTCTGTCAAGATCAAAATAAAGACGGCACAAGGGTGCCTAGGGGAGCTCAGTTGGTTAAGCATCTGACTCTTGGTTTTGCCTCAGGTCCTGATCTCAACGGTTTGTAGGATCGAGCCCCGCATCGGATTCCGCAATAACAGTGTGGAGCCTGCTTGGAATTCTCTGTCATCCTCTCTCTGTCCCTCCCCTGCTCATGCTCACTCTCTTTCTCAAAATAAATAAACGTTAAAAAAAAGAAAAAAATTTCTTTAAAAGATGGCATAAATAATATTAGAAATTAAAAAAACCAAAACCTAAACCTACAGGTGCAGAAGAGAATAAGAGAATGCTAGAAACAACTCTGTGGCAGTAAATTCGAAAACAGACAATATGAGTAATTTCCTAGATAAATATAAGCACCAAAAGGGACTCAATAAGAACTAGGAAAACCTGAAAAAATCATATTAAATAAAATTAAATAAATTAAATAAAATTAATAATAAATAAAAATAAATAAATAAAATTAAATAAAAATTCATATTAAACATATTGAATTAATAGTCAAGATACATATAAAAGTTGTACAGATAACTTCTAGCAAGTTTTAAGAAGCCTTTAAGAAACAGAAAATTCATATCTTATTTTTAAGGTTTTAAGTTATTTATTTTTAGAGAGAGAGACAGAGCAAGCAGGGGAGGGACAAGCAGGCTCTGCACTGTCAGCACAGAGACTGACATAAGGTTTGAACTCACAAACTGTGAGATCATGACCTGAGCTAAAGCTAAGAGTTGGGTGCTCAACCGACTAAGCCACCCAGGTATCCCCAGAAAACTCTTATCTTATACAAACTATTTCACAGAATAGAATAAGGGAAAGTTCATCAATAATTCCTCCCAACATATTTGAAGAGAGTATAAAAACCAAAGAAGGTGAATACAAGAAAATTACAGACCAGTCTCAAAGCATAAATGCAAAATTCCTGAATTTTAGCAAACCAAATCAAGAAAATTAAAAAAAAAAAATTGTTTCATACCAGTAATGCAACAATGACTTAACATTAACAAGTATATTAGTATAGCTCACTTCATTTAGAAAAGAAAAATATTTTGAACATCTCAAAAGATGTAGGAAAATCATTTATCAAATTCAATAATGTAAAGAGTTTTGTGCATGAAAAGATACTATAAACAGTTAAAAGGCAACCCACAGAATGGGAGAAAATATTTGCAAATCATATATCTAATAAGGGATTAATATCCAAAATATATATAGAACTCCTAAAATCCAACAATAAAAAACAACATAATTTTTTGAAAACTAATAAATGTTCATAAAGTTGGCTGGTTACTAAATCAAAATACTAAAATCAAAAGCAGAAACATGCCAGATCTCTACTTCCTTTCAAGAACCCACACTGAAGGGGAGGAGTATGAATCCACAGGACCAGATGTAATGGAAGAAACCACTTTTAAAAGATGTCAACAAGGGACACGTGGGTAGCTCAGTTGGTTAAGCGTCCAACTTCAGGTCAGGTCATGATCTCACGGTTCATGGGTTCGAGCCCCATGTCGGGCTCAATGCTGACAGCTCAGAGCCTGGAGCCTGCTTCGGATTCTGTGTCTCCCTCTCTCTGCTCCTCCCCGGCTCGCACTCTGTCTCTATCTCTCAACAATAAATAAATGTTAAAAAAAAAAAAAAATAAGATGTCAACAAATGTGGAAAATGGAAAGTGAGTCAGCAGATGAAAAGCTAACTACCAACTGCCCCAAGTACTGGGGCCAAAGAGGGGTGGGTGGCAGGCCAAAAAAATCAAGTGTCTTTCTATAACAGCCCTGGAAATGCTTAGGAACTGAGGTTTCTGGAACCTCTGGAGGCAGGGTTGTGAGCCTGAACAGATTGTAAATCTGTATAAGAGCACTAAGACCCTGCCCCTACTAACTTTCTCATCCTAATAAAGGAGAGGAAGGAACTCTCTCTGGAGAAACTGAACCAAAACAGCTTCCAACTTGTGGCTGTAAAACCCAGCAATGAGGAGTTAGTCAGTCATGGAGGTAAAAACTGGGACCAAGTGCAAGTCAGCATATGGAATGGTGAGGATTCCTCAGGGCCCTTCCTCCTTGGCTCCCACAATGCTGGCAGCCAGGTTACTCCTGTAAGTCAGAGGTTGGAAGATTCCTCCTGTGAGAAACAGAGGCCTCACAGATACTGATGACAGGCAATCCCCTGGTGAAGGTGGCAGGTCCCTATCTGATAACTCTACATGAAGTCCATCCGTTAGCACCCACAAAGAACTCCCCATAAATTTTTAAGTTCCTCATTCTTAAATATGGACTAATACCCACAGATCAGTAGACATTTGATGAGAAGTCACTAACATGAAAGATAAGGACCAAAAACAAGCCGGCAGAGCACTCAATAGAGAAACTCTGAGTGTTGTATTACTTCATGAAAATGCAAATTTACATTTAAAAAAATCAAGCAGCATTCCCATACACTAGCAACAATCAAGCACAGATTTTGTAAAAAAGACGTAAGTCTCGCCTTTGTGGCATTCAGATTTTAGTTGGATTGACAGACATGCAAAGAGATAAATCACAACACAACATGGTAAGCACTAAAACTGCACCATTTTATAGACCCAAATTTAGGAAGAGATTTTTTGAGAAACATACTGAAATCAGATTGGTATATACAAAATTTGAAGAGCTGTACAAACATCCAGGTTGAAAGAAGATTCTGAGACCATCATAAAGGAAGAGAATGTCATCATCAAGGGCAGTATCAGGATTTTAGGGTCCAATGAAGAACAACAAATCCTTTTAGAAAACCAGGAAGGAATGTTGGAAAACAAAAAAACCTACAGAGATTAGCATCCTCAATATGGGGGAGAGGGTGGAGAGAGTTTAGAGAAGTGGGCACGATCTACAACACCAAGAATCCAAGTCAACTGAGGATTGGGGTACCTGGGTGGCTCAGTCAATTAAGCATCTGGCTCTTGACTTTGGTTCAGGTTATGATCTTAGTTTGCTGATAGCACAGAGCCTGCTTGGGATCCTCTCTTTCTCCCTCTCTCTCTCTGCCCCTCCCCAGCTTATGGACTCTGTTTCTCTCTCAAAATAAATAAACTTAAATTTAAAAAAAATGAGTATTAGGATTGAAAATGGGGTCTTGGTTGGGGCGCCTGGGTGGCTCAGTCAGTTGAGCATCCAACTTCAGCTCAGGTCATAATCTCATGGTTCTTGAGTTCAAGCCCCACATTGGTCTCTCTGCTATCAGCCTGGAGCTCACCTGGATCCTCTGTCCCTCTCTCTCTCTCTCTCCTCCCTTCCCCTGCTCATGCTCTCTCTCTCAAAAATAAATATTTTTTTAAATTATAAAAATAAAAAAAAATTTAAGAAAAATGGGGCCTTGGATTTGGCAATTCTGAAAGCATTTAAAACCCCAGGGGACAGGTGCAGCGTTAGATGAGATACAGATGTTCTAATGGACTGAGAATTCAATGCCACTTAGTGGGGATATAGAGAAGGTGAGTACAGACAACTCCTCAGAGACATTAGGAATGAAGAGAAATTGAGAGACATGCCAATGGCTTAAAGAAGTGGACATGAAGCAAAGTCCATGTTTCACTTCATTTTTGACAGAAATGTGTATAGAATCTCTTCGTAGGCATTGGGGCAGGAAGTAAAAAAAAAACAGGAGAGAGAAGGGCTAAACTGGTGTCCTAAGAGTCCCCAAGGAGAAGGAAGGAAGGCGGAGGCAGCGACACTGGAGAGGAAGAACAACTCCTCATTTGAGGAAGTTAGGGAGGCAGGAAGAAGGTTCCTTTCCAAGTGCAGCAGTCGGAGATGGAGCCAGGTGTGATATCTGAGTCAAGGCCTGTACTTCTGGAGACCAACAATTACTCTTTTTTCCTCAAACAACAGGATGTTTAAGTCAGAGGGATATTAGAGACTAACCATAGAGAAACCTGACAAGTAAATAGGAGGATTTCATATATTCCCCGGTGGCAGGGACACTGGTTGGGAGCCACGGTGACAGTACTGACAAGAAAAGGCAGATCAAAAGGGTGGCAGCAGTGGCCAGGAGACACGGGCTGGAGGCAGGGAGTTCAGAGGTCACTAAAATGCATGTGAAAGGACACAGTTCAGGAAGGGGCCGAGAGAAGGGGTGGGAAAAACTGCAAGTGTTTGGAAAAGCAACATCCTGGAAAATAAGCCCCCTTTACCTCTCTTCTACCCAGATTAAAAACTCACAAACTCCCTCATGTCCTACGCCAACTTCACAACTCTCAATGACAAAGACCGCTGACAAAAATGCTGTGCAGTATAAATAATAACAGCTTTATTATTCCCCCAGCTCCACTGGGGCAGAGAAAAGTAGCAGACGGTCCCTAGGAAGAACAAATGTTAGTGCTGCCCAGTCCAGAATGCACCCGGCCACATTGCTCTGGGCCTCTGGAGGGGAAGGAGAAACACTGTCCAATCTCCAGATTCTTTAAAAAACAAACAAAAACCCAAGCTCCCAATTTAAAGGTAGATCAGAGTGAAGTCAGCTACTGCAGTGCAGTAAGGGGACTCTCTCCCAGATCTTTCACATCACTTCCTTCAGACAGCTGCCAATCTACACTTCCTCCCCCTGCCCTTTTTTGAAGGTATTTTTATTTACTTATTTAGATTTTTTTGAGGTAAAACATCCATAGGGTAACACAAATCTTAACCATACACTTGATGTACACATTATACATGTATACTCTCAAGATCAAGATACAAAACATTTGGGGCACCTGGGTGGTGCAGTTGGTTGAGCATCCGACTCCTGATTTCAGCTCAGGTCATGATCTCACAGTTTGTGAGTTTGAGCCCCATGCTGGACTCTGTGCTGACAGTGCAGAGTCTGCTTGGGATTCTCTCTCTCCCTCCCTCTCTGCCCCTCCCCTGTTTGCTCTCATGCTCGCTCTCTCTCTCTCTCTCTAAATAAACTTTAAAAAAAGATACAGGACATTTCCAGCACCCAGAAGACACCCTCATGTACTCCCCAAAGCACCCTAACAGGAACAGCCACTAGCTTGACTCATGCTATCACAGATTATCTGATAAAGTGTGGTTTTTATTTCAAATAAACAGAATTACATAGTATGTATTCTTCTGTGTCTGACTTCCTTTACTCAGTATTATTGAATTATGAACTTTTTTTTTAAGGTTTACTTATTTTTGAGAGAGAGAGAGAAAGAGAGAATGAGCAGGGGAGGGGCAGAAAGAAAGGGAGACACAGAATCTGAAGCAGGCTCCAGGCTCTGAGGGCAGGGCTTGAACCCATGAATAGTGAGATCATCACCTAGGCTGAAGTCTGACACTCAACTGACTGAGCCACCCAGGCACCCCTGAACTTTTTTTTAAATACTCTTTTTTTTTTTAAGTTTTATTTATTTGAGAGAGAGAGAGAGAGCGAGCATGTGTGTGCATGAGCAGGAAAGGGGCAGAAAGAGAGGCAGAGAAAATCCCAAGCAGGCTCAATGCTGTCAGCTTGGAGCCCTATTCAGGGTTCAATCTCATGAATTGTGAGATCATGACTTGAGAGAAAACCAAGAGTCAGATGCTTAACTGACTGAGCCATGCAGGTGCCTCCAAATTATGAACTTTTTAATATAAAGTCTTTTAAATGTTTCAAAGGTCAATGACATTTTGTTATACAGCTAATAAATATTATGGTTGTCACATACAATGCACATCACAGGAGTGTGGTGAAAATTACTGATTGGAAAAGACAGAGGTGGAAGAGGATCTCTAGGAGTATTAAGAAGCAAGAAGCGGGGTGCCTGGGTGGCTCAGTCGGTTGGGTGTCTGACTTTGGCTCAGGTCATGATCTCACGGTCTGTGAGTTCGAGCCCCGTGTCGGGCTCTGTGCTGACAGCTCAGAGCCTAGAGCTTGTTTCGGATTCTGTGTCTCCCTCTCTCTCTGACCTTCCCCCATTCATGCTCTGTCTCAAAAAATGAATAAACGTTAAAAAAAATTAAAAAAAAAAAAAAAAAGAAGCAAGAAGCTGGTGTGCCTGGGTGGCTGAGTCAGTTAAGCATCTGACTTCAGCTCAGGTCATGATCTCATAGTTTGTGGGTTCGAGCCCTGCGTCAGGCTCTGTGCTGACAGCTCAGAGCTTGGAGCCTGCTTCAGATTTTGTGTGTCTCTCTCTGCCCCTCTCCTGCTCACGCTGTCTCTATCTCTCTCAGAAACAAACATTAAAAAAAATTTTTTTTTTTTTAAGAAACAAGGAGCTCTAGACCAGCAGGCCATGACCCCCACAGGCCTAGGCATCCACGTCTGCCAGTGGGGTCATCTCTACCCTATGAAAACAAGACCAAGTTCTGGCAAAGGCAGGTAGAAAGCTAATTTTATTTGTTAATTCAACAAATATTCACCTAGCACTTGTGATGTGTCAAACACTCAGCTGGGTATTAGGGAGTCATTAGAGAACAAGACAGACAAGTTTCTGTCCTTTTGCACTTTATAGTGTAGTGGTGGTAGGAGCAGAGTAAGGCCATAAATAAACAAGATAATATTACAGTATTAAATGCTAAGCAGAAAGTGAATGGTGGGAGAAAGAGGGATGGGAACGGTGGGCTGTGTGAAAGGTACATTGGAAAGGAGCAGGGCAATGTCTTTGAGAAGGGATGGATGAATTGAGACCTGAAGGATGCAAAAAAGCTAGGCACCTGAAAGACTGCGGGAGGGCAGACATGGCAATGGACAGCCAAGTGCAAAGCCCTAAGGCTGGAAAGAGCTCGGTATTTATGAGATACACTATAGAGGAGACCTGGATACCTGGATGGTAGTGAGAGGGAAACACCAGAAGAGGCGACCAGAGGGGTTGGCAGGGAGGTCCCTGGAGAGCAGGGCAAAGGTTTGGATTTAATTTCAAGGGCAGTGGGCACTATTAGAGGGTTTTAAGGCAAGGGAGTCATCTGACTTATATTTTTAAAAGATCACTCTGGCCAGTGTGCAGATAACAGATCACAGTGGCTTCAGCACCTGGGTGGATGGATGGTGAAGACTGATACAGAGAAGGTAAAGAAGGTAGGAGAGAGAATCCAAAGTCAGGTGCTTGACATCCAGGTGGAGTGACTGAGTAGCCAGTGATCCGGAGCCTTCAGCAAACAACAGATTCACCTGGGGAGCTTGTTAAAACATAGACTTTTGGGCCCTGCTTCCAGAATTTCCGATTCAGGAGTACAGGGATGAGGTCAAGAATTCACATTAAGAAAAAAAAAAAAAAAAAAACTAAAAAGAAAAAGTTTATTTTGAAAGAGAGGGCAAACCAGAGAGAGAGAAAGAGAGAGAGAGAGAGAGAGAGAGGGAGAAAAAGAGAGCGAGAGTGAGAGCACGCCAGGGAGGGGCAGAGAGAGAGAATCCCAGGCAGGCTCTGCACTGTCAGTGCAGACAGATGCAGGGCTCGAACTCACAAATCATGAGATCATAACCTGAGCCGAAACCAAGAGTAGGATGTTTAACCAACTGAGCCACCCAGATGCCCTAAGAATTCTCATTTTTAACAAATTCCCAGGCAATACTGATTCTAGTATCTAGGGACTACACTTTGATAAGGGCTGTTAAAGGCAACTGGGCACAGAAGCCTGGAGAGGATCTATGCTGGCCAGGAATATACCACCTGTGTAAGTACACCACATATTTAAACTTGTGGGAATGTTGGGATCTTTCAGGGATTAAAAACCGAGAAGGGCAGGGCCCTGTGTAGAAGTCAGGAAGAGGAGGATGATTGAGGAGAGACAGCCAGTGAGTTAAGAGGGAAATCAGATTGGTGCCCAGGAAGGTGTGGTAGGCAGAATGGTTCCCCAGAGATTCCCATGCTCTAATTCCTAGAATCTGTGAATGTTACTTTGCATGGCAAAAGTGACTTTAAAGGTGTAATTATGGTCATGGATTTGAGTTATCTCCATGGGTCCAACCTAATCACATGACCCCTTAATAGCAGAGAACTTTCCCTGGCTAGAGACAGAAACAGCAGCAGCAAAGGACACGAGAAGATTCCCAGCCTGAGACAGATTCACCACGAGGTTGCTAACTCTGAGATGTGGGGATCCTGTGTGCCAGGACTGGAGAGAGGTCTCTAAAGGTTAAAGTGGCAAGGGGATAGGGACCTCGGGCCTAGAGCTGTGAGGATTTGGACTACCAGCAACCTTAACGAACTTAGAAGTGGATCCTTCCCCAGAGACTCCAGTAAGGCTGATGCCTCGATTTTAGTCCAGTGAGCCCGGGGTCAGACTTCTGACCTACAGAACTGAGAGATAATAAATAGGTATTAACTCTAAACAGCCAGTTTTGTGGGAACCTATTACCACAACGATAGGAAACTGATACAGAAGCCAAGAGAAGCGTTTAAAGGTCACCGAAGTGAAATTTGTCAAATGCTGACAAGAATCCAGTCATCTGAGGACAAAGGTGTCTGCTGGGTTTGGCAGCAAGTGCAATCTTGGTGGCATGGAGCAAGGAGAAAGTGGTATTGAAGTGGGCTCAAAAGAAAATGGAGGGTGAGGGGCTGGAAACAGAACAGTTGAAGAGTTTACAGTTTGTAAAACTTTTGAAGAGCTTTTCTGTGGAGAGTAGTAATGGAACCACCTGTAGCAGGAGTACGATGTGGGACAAAGGGAGGCATATTTGTTTTTAGGTGGGAAATTTTAGGACACAGAGAAGCTGAAGAAAGGATTCGGTAGTCACAGCAAGACCGATGCAAAGAGATAGGATATTCTGAAAGGAGTCAGGCCCTTGAGGGGGCAAAGAGTGTAAGGACCCAGGGAACCGGCAGAAGGGGGTGGAATCCCAGGCCGTTCGCCTCTGCACAACGTGGCAGCAGATGTTGTGGATTCAGTGACGGGAAAGTGAAGGACACAACCTTGTTTTCTCAGATACTGGGCAGTTTGACCCCAAAGTCTTTCTGTGGCTAAATTTCTCAGGAGCAGGGGTGCCTGGCTGGCTCAGTCGGTTGGGCACACGACTCTTGATGTCAGGGCCTTGAGTTCAAGCCCTGCCTTGGGCGCACAGCTTACTTAAAAAAAATAATAGTGAATTCCCGAGGAAGGAAAAGGAGAAGATGGTGGAAATAACCCATTGCTGCCAGGCATGACCCTTCCAGCAACAGGCAGCTTCTGGGGACTTCACCTCAACAGTTTGCTGCAGACACGTGCTCTGGTGCTTCTGCCCTTCCCCTAATCCTGAGCCCCACTGCCAATGCTCAATTCCTGCCTGTCCCATTCCCTTTACTTTCCCCACCTGCCTTACTACACACCCTCATCATGTACTCACATGGTCTAGGTGCCCCAGCACGCTCCACATGTCGTTGTCATGTGCTCCACCATGCTCTGGCCTCCTGGCCATGTGCCCCGTCACGTTCCACATATCCCCACCCCTTGCTGCCTCTCACATGGCCCGACCCTTCCATGTGTCCCATCACATTGGGTGCATCCCATCACCTGCCCCAATGCCAGTCTTTACTGCCTGCACAGCCCGCTGGAGCACCTTCCCCATGTGTCCCATCATACCCCCTCATGTTCACCTATGTTCTGCATGCCCCTGCCACGTGCCCAATCACACCCTATGTGTGCCCCTCACGTGCCCCATCACGTTCTGCCTGTCCTCATCACACTCTGAGCATGCCCACCACGCACTCCATCATCTCTCCCAGCACTTCCCCTCCACGTGCCTCCGCTGCATTTCCTTTTTATCAAAAGAAGTCACACATAAGCCTACCAAATAAACTCCCATCTCTTGTCAGGACTTTAGGAGAGGGGTAGGCAATCTCTAGGAGTAACAATTTACAAGGGGTTATGATCTTATAAAGAAAGAAAAATCAAGCTAAGAAGGTGAGAAGAAACGTGGTAAGACAAAAAACAAACTTTTCAACTATAGCTTTTTAGGAAGAGAAACAGGAATGAAAGGGCAGGAAACTTTCCCGCATACCTGTTCTTGCTAGGAATTTTTTTTTTTCCATGCTATTTCAGGAAGAAAGAAGGAAAGAAGGAAAAGAAACACAAGCTGAAAAGGAGCACATGTATTTCCCATTGGCTAGGAAATAGAGGCCGGTTCTCAGGCCAATGAGAAACACAGAAGGCTAAGGATGATATTGTCATCTGTATTCATCTGCCAGGGCTGCCCTAACAAGGTACCATAAACTTAGTGGCCTAAACAACAAAATGTTGTTCTGGAGTTCTGGAGGCCAGAAATCTGAAACTGAGGCAGGGTAAACCAACATGCTGACTACTATCCTTTACTCCTTATATATAAAGACAGCGTTCTAGGGACACCAGGAAGATTCAGTGTGTAGAGTATGTGACTCTTGACTTCAGGGTCCTGAGTTCAAACCCCACGTTGGGTGTAGAGCATTAAAAAAAAAAAAAAAAAAGACAGGGTTCTACCCACCTATTCAGATAGCAATAAATTAATGCCAAGTGAATGAACGAATGAATGAATGTACATGAATGGGGAATAAACAAACTTGGTGGTAGTTGAGAACTTCTCTATAGTAAAGTAGAGCTATTGTCCAAAGCACCCAGCAGGTTTCTAGGAGCTTCCTTAAATCTAGGGTGAATTTAACCTGTACAGAGAATGCAGGCTTCAGAGTCCAAATGAATGTGTTTGGCAACAGAAAACACATGCATTAATGATTTGTGTGTGTCCAATTCTAACGAAACAATTCTGAAATGATTTTCAAATGTAAGTGAAAAGATGAGATTTTAGTAGCTAGCCTGGGAAAAACACAATTTGGGCAACTATGCATATTATCAGGCTTTATCAACTCCCTAATATAAGGTCAACTGTTACTTCAACACCAACATGATAAACTGCCAGTACAGAGAGAATGTGTTTTTTTTTTTAATTTTTTTAATGTTTATTTATTTTTGAGACAGAGAGAGACAGAGCATGAACGGGGGAGGATCAGAGAGAGAGGGAGACACAGAATCTGAAACAGGCTCCAGGCTCTGAGCTGTCAGCACAGAGCCCAACACGGGGCTCGAACTCACAGACCGTGAGATCATGACCTGAGCCGAAGTTGGACGCTTAACCGACCAAGCCACCCAGGCGCCCCGAGAGAATGTTTTTTTAATAACCAGTGTTTAAATATTTAAAGGTCTTATTATAAAACATATCACTGTAGGGGTGCCTGGGTGGCTCAGTCAGTTAAGCATCTGACTTCGGCTCAGGTCATGATCTCACAGTTTGTGGGTTTGAGCCCTGCATCGGGCTCCTCATTGGTAGTGGGATTCTCACTCTTTCCTCTCTCTGCCCCTCCCCTGCTCGTGGTTTCTCTCTCAAAATAAATAAAAAATAAAAAAATAAAATATAACACTGTAAATGAGTATTCAAAATCATTACTCCAAAAATCAAGGCAACACCTCTCTTTAAAAATCATGTCATGCTTGCACTTTAAAGTACTCAAATTCAAATTCAACTATGTGCACTTGGAAGAAAAAAATCTAAAGAGGAACAGAAACCTTTTAACAGTATGCTTGGCTCCGCCTGCCACTTAACTCCCTAAGAAGAAAGATGTAAATCAGTCTATAAAAGTCTCTCAGGTCTTCTGAGCCTCTCATCCTGTGTGGGGAGCTAGTGCAAAGCCTGTATTTAAAACCAGATTTCAAAATACGCATTTTCCTGGAGTCTCTGACTCTAAATGTAGCCACCTTCTCTTTCTCACACTTAGATGAAGGAATGGAGATCTATCTTCTCCAGTGCTGGAGGGGAAAATAAGTCCGTGATCAATTTAGTGATGTGTTGGTCTAACATATCATAAGAGATTTGAACTTGACTATATGAGACTGTCCCTTTGTCAACTGTCTTTATGCTGAATGCCCAAGAAAAATCAGTTCCTCCACATCACCTTCCACACAATGAAATTCCATTGATAGGTAAGTTTTTGTCTCAGAAAAACATGGCACAGATAATCCAAAATTACAGAATCCAAAAATTCTGTCATAAGTCAACCCCCACAACCTCATAATCACTGGAGCCATTCAATGAGGGGCCTCTCAAGATGCAGACCAGGCAAGAGACCTGGAGGATGGTACACTGAATTTACACAAAGTTCCGAAAAGGTTTTTACATTTTTGTTTTTCTGGGTATAATTTGGCTCAGGGACACATTGTGTATTTTCCAGAGAAGGAGAGAAAAGATCTGAATGTCATCAACAGCATAAAGATGTCTTACTTACTTAGTGATGGCTTCAGTATTGACATAAGTAATGTCCACAGATGCTTTTACCCTTTACAGCAACTGCTTTCACTGGAAGTACTGATAATTATGAACACAGGAGTATTTCTACATACATAACCTTTGGTTTTATTTCATATAGCTTTATGCATGCTACACATTATCATAAATGCACAAGTGTTTTATGCCTTTTGATGGAAAAGCAGGAAAGTTCCCAACCAGTGGGATGCCAAATTCTCTATTCTACTCTAAACCCAAAAGATGAGTTATTGAGGAAGAAACAAATGCTTCACATAAAAGAGTGTGTATATATGTGTGTGTGTGTACACACACACACACACACACACATATACGTATATACACATGTATATACGTATGTATGTTATATACATATATACACATGTATGCACATATATATGTGTATGTATATACATGTGTACACACACACACACACACACACACACACACACATATATACTCAAGAGAGATACCTTTGGGAACGTATCTCCTTTATGGAGAAAAGAACCCATGAAACAAATGCCATCCAAAAAGATCCACACAGTAAATAAAAAACAAGAGGTGAGGGGAAGAAATGAAAGATCACCTGACTATATACCAAGAGGCCATGGTCAATTAAAGAGAACGCCCCATGGAGATGGTGCCCTGAGAAGTGAAGGATGAGGGTACAAACAGAAACTGGGTGTTACAGCGACCCACAAAATAAGACAATAAATTTAGAACTTGTGACATTTTTATGATAGTGCAGGTCCAGTGAAATTTTCAACTAAATTACCTGAGATAGCTTCTTAACAGAAAGTGTCCTTTTCTTTTGAAAAGATAGTATATTCACAGTTCCAGAAAGGTACCAAAGAGTTCAATGGTGAAAAGTATTCCTCTCAGCCACCCTCTCTCTCTGGCCTCACTTCACCTCTAAGAAGCCAACCCACATTATCAGCAACTTGGGTAACCTAGCAAAGTCTTTACACATAAACTCAAATGCTCTAGAGTCATCTTCACATGCCCAAAGTAAACAAGATGGAGCCACAAGGGGCTATTTTTCAGGAGCATCTTACAATCTTTTCCCCTCACCCCTTCTTTAAGGTAGGAAACCTTAAGGCTTTCAGATTTCTGTTTTGTTTCTGTGGGGTTTTTTTATTTTTGTTTTTTTTTTTTAATGTTTATTTTTGAGAGAGGGAGAGAGAGCATGAAAGTGGGGGATGGGCAGAGAGAGAGGGAGACAGGGAATCTGAAGCAGACTCTGTGCTGTCAGCACAAAGCCCGACATGGGGTTTGAACCCACGAACCATGAGATTATGACCTGAGCTGAAGTTGGACACCAACCGACTGAGCCACCCAGGTGCCTCTCTCAGAATACTGTTTTATCCTGAACTTGCAGGGAATTCTGCATGAGGCTTTGTTTTTTAATGATGAACCAATTTTTTTTAAGCCCAAAATAAGTAAATTAAGATCAATAAGATTAAAAAGACAGATGTGATGAAAACAGTATCTACTAAATAGATTATCAATAAACAGCTATTGGATGAATGTGAAAGAGGCTCTAAGATCTGACATACCTGGGTTCAGACACTGGCTGCCACTTACAGGAATATGATGGAGTCTTGCTTTACTCCTTTGTTAAAATGGGGATAAACACACATCGTCGCATAGCTGCTGTTATGTTGTTGGAATTTAATGACACCATATGTGTGATGTGGTCAGGGTCCCTGATATGCATTAGATGCTGTGTAACTGGCAGCTGTGTAACTTTACAGCCATGAGCTGTTCCCTATTTGCAACCTCCTATATACTTTTGGTTACAGGGATCATTTGGTCCCCATGAGGGCACCCAAAACTGTCACAGAAACATCTCTAAGCTTGCACCATGCTGGGGTGAAGTGACATTTCGACATGGGCTTTACATCTTACATCATCCTCTGCAACATCACTGAAGCAATGTCAGCCTCCTCTGTACTGAGCGGGAAAAAGTCACACTCCAAAACTGACCTAGACAAAGGAACCTTGACAATCAGGGAGGGGGAAAAAATCCAACTTTTCCATAATGAATAATAAATCATTTGTTTTAAAGTTTTTTGTGCTGTGCTCAGAAACCAGAGCACCTACTGACAGTGTCCCACATAAACTGAAGAGAAAAAGCATTAAAATGTTGATTCATGAGGACTTATGTTTATCACTGTAACAAATATACATTTGGATTCACGGAAGCCTTTGGTCCAAAGGGCAGCCCATTCCATCCACAAAACGCAAAACGCAGTGACCAGCAGTGTCTTCCAGCACTGCAGCATGGAAAGGAACAGACAGGCTTCGGCACTGCTCAGCAGCTGTGTAAGTAGTCGTCTGCAGGTAGACTTTGCAGCATTAGGACTGTCACAGCATCGAACCACGAAGGAGTAACAACACTGGGCTTTACCACACCCACACCACCTCAGACCCACCCTGACTCTCCTACATCAGGGGTCCCTGGACCCAACAAGGAGTGTTTACAAGTAGCCATTTAGCACCTTCCTCGAGGTAGTTTTACACCATTGTTGTTGCTTTCCCTCCTGTGAAGGAGAAGAAACCAGAATGCTGAAAAACATTTTCTCTCTTTCTTTTCACTTTAAAATAGGAAAATGTAACCACATTAGGCTTTTTTTTAATGACAATGTTTAAAATCTCTTCCATAACAATGAAGAAGAGGGAAAAAAAAATCTTACTCCCCAAAATGACTCTTTCATAGAACATCAGGGTTAGTTTCTGAGTGGCACGTTTTAAAAACATTTAATCAGTGATCTGAATATATGTCAACACCTTCTGGCGGTGTGCTATAAAATGTGAACCTTGTCAACAGCAACAGAAAAAGGTGACACACTTGGGACACAGAGCTTTTAAGCTGACACACAGTAATAATATAATTTTAAAATTTATCATCTGTTTAGCTGCAAGCAACAACAATTAATCTTTTTGACAATTCATACAATGCTTTAAATAACACCTGGGAAGAAAAACAAGGCATTCTCATTTTTACTTTCATCCTCTTGCATGGCTTCGTAGCTACAAATGCGTATAAAGCCACACACAATAAATTTTGTGATTAGGATTAAAATGTTAGCAAAAAAATATTTCCCTTGTCACCTCATGCCCCTCCTTGCCTCCGTTAATAAAATTACTTAACACAAGAACTGTGAGAGCGAGTCCCAAAGGAAGTGTGGGCCTCCGAGGGTTCATTTCTGTCACATCAAATGACATTTTATTCCCAAATCATTTAACCTACAACTTTGCATGACTATTTACAGCTTCAACAGAATTCTGGTGGGGGCCCAGAAATGACACTAATCCCTCTGGCAGAAACTCCATGAAGGCATGACAATCCTGGGTGCTCTGATAACAACAATTTAAAAATACGTAGCCAAGCAAATTGCCTTCAAAATGCTCAGAAGCACGTGGCTGTCTATATGCCGTATGGACTGGTACTTCGGTGCCCTGTGAGGCTTCATGAGATTTAGTGTTAGATGGCGTCAACATCTTTAATTAATCTATTTCCTACTACACATGAAGTCAAATGCATGTTACCAAATACACTTGCTGACCCACTGCCCTGCTGACCTCAAGGTTTAAAAGCCTGTGGGGTAAAGGAAAGGTAACCTCAGCACAGGAGAGGATGCAGGTGACAGTGAGTTACAAACTTACGAGGAAACAACATGTGAAGGTCGTTGCAAACAGCCCCACTGTCCACATAACCTCGTTACAGCCAGACTTCCAAGACTCTGGTTGTACCTGCTGTCCAGAGAAGGAAGCCAGAGTACCGCATCTGCAACTCTGGATTTCTTCCAAGCTATGCCCAGATCCCATGTGCTTTCTATTCTCACACACCCTAAACAGAAATTAGGACTTAAAAGAAGAGGGTGGCTCCAAGAGCTTGGCCAAACAGGGCAAGGCGTTAAGAGTGCGATGGCCCAAGGTCTGGGGAGAGTCCTGGCAGCAGAAATCCATAAAAAAAA
The DNA here is from genome assembly GCF_023721935.1 of Panthera uncia. Lineage (NCBI taxonomy): Eukaryota > Metazoa > Chordata > Mammalia > Carnivora > Felidae > Panthera > Panthera uncia. Next base: position 68,152,642 of record NW_026057576.1, on the reverse strand, counting down.
TATAAGCTCTCCTATAGAACATAGAGAAGACAGAGTCAGAAGAAGACCGAGGTTATGGGACACAGGAATGGACATTTGTGCAAAAAATAGAGACTGAGTATGCGTGGCTCTTTGTCTATGGGGATTTTCTTCTTGTCTTTCTTTTCATCCTAGTCTTTTTCCTTCTCTGCCAGATCTAGCCTAGCAGGAAGTGATTAAATCAAGCTTTACCACATGCCCGTGTGTCTTGTAATAACAGGACCTGAACAGTAGATTTTAATTCCACTAGTTTTTCCTAATGAATGATGTCTATTACATGGTCTTGGTCTCAGACGTCTACATGCCCCCAGATTTTGTCCAGATGTTGATTAGAAAAGAACTGCAAATCTTTTTCAGAGAAGACGCAGAGAAGAGCACACCATTCTACATACTATGTCAGACCTTCTCTAAAGGGACGATTAAGGACCATTACTCTAAATCTTTATTTTGAGCCTCTAGGCAAAAACTTCATAAAGGCTTCCTTTCTCCTTTGTTAATTATTGGTGAACTTATCCCTCAAAGGCAGGGACCCCAATGACATACCCTTCATGTCCAAGCTCTAATGAGCTGCCTGTGTAGCATCTAAAACTGCAGCAGCAACTTTTAAATATGGATACTTTATTTTGAAAGTTAGAATTCTAGAATGAATTCTAGATCTCTGAGGGGACTTGGGGAATACTCACTATGGGGACCAGGACCTGAGACTGATGACTTCGGGATTTTGCTGACATCCGTGCCCCTCATCTCCTGACTTCCTGTCCAGGTTCCTCTCAGTGCCTCCATAATGCTCTGCCATCCTCCTGAACCTAAAAAGTGTAAAATTTACTTTCCCACCGAGTTCTTTTCCCCAACTACCAAAGGGGGAAAAAATCCCCCATACTTAACTGATATATAAATTTCCTTTTAGTTATACCTAGTATTGATATTGCAGTCTCAAGGCCTGAAACAGAACTCTCTAGCTAGTGGGAAGGGCACTGACGGCTACAGCACATACGCAAGAGAACAACTCTTAAAACGTGTTTAATTACAGGGAGCCCCTCACAGCATGGAGCCAGAGCACAGGGATCTCAGAAAGCAATTTTCCATTTAGATTGTGCTCCTCAGCTAATTAAAAAACCAAACAGGCTAGCAATCTGGACAAGGAGACAATGAACACCCCACACGTTACAACACAGGTAAAGGTATGTGTGAGCCTAAATGGAAACGAAAGCTGCAGGAACCCAAATGTGAAAAGTAGCCATTTATAGCAGTGGCCCTGACGGATGGGTAAGTGCCTGGCTGGCGAATGACACGCTGCCCTCTCACTTCGTGGCTGAAACATGGAAACACTCTGGCCATCTGTTGTATCTGCAGAGATCCCAACTCGGAGCGGGAAGAAAAATGCCTGCTTTGGTTGCAGCTATAATGCACACGCTTCCAGCTGATGTGTGTTCTTGATGCTGCCAGCATTTCAGGTTTGAGCCCTCAATGACTGATCTTTTCTCCCTGACTGCTCTACCGGACATCCCAGGTTCTTACAGGAATCTGTTTGTTTAGGGGGTTCAAGACCTATAATGGACAGAGAATGCAGAGTAGTCACTGACTTTCAAATGAGTTCAATTCTACTGAGTATGGAAATGCTCACGGATGAAGGAAGGAGGTTCCAGCGATTTGGTGCAGGTTTGCGCCAACCATAAATCCTGCTTAACTTCCTTCCATTTACAGTTTATTGCATTAACATTTCTTTTGTGCTGGCTGCTGCTGGGAAGCTATTGTAAATTTGGGCAATTACGACTTTTGTTCCATCTGTCCCTCCCCTCCTCGGTACTGTAACATCAAAGGTGGCCAATTCAGCAGAGGCCGATCTGTCTCTTAAATCCAACCTGAAATAGATGTTATTAGAAATCACAGGCTCTGAGTGAAAGGTAGCAGAATAAATCATAAAGATACTGCTCCAGCCTTCTGAGAAAGTCTTAAAATAAGCTTTCTTAAACCTCCTGCACAATGCTCCTAAGTCAAAGCCTAGATAGGCATTTTAGGGCCTCCTTGTCCAAATCCCCTGAAAGTAGGTATGTGAACCATGTCAAACAGGGGGTGTGCCCCCAAATGCTGGGGTTTCCACCAGCCCTGCCTCTGCCTGGGTTTTAGTGGTGCTTAAAATAATCTCTCTTAAAGTATCTGCATAAACCAGAATGGGTCCTAACTGCTGCTGTGGGGATGAGGCAGCTTGGAGAAATCCCAAGATCTGGGTAAAGGCCTGTTGCAGATAAGGAAGGTCAGCAACCAGCTGGAAAGCTTGATGGACAATACGGAGCTGCTTCTATTCCTAACAAGCTGTCACTTGTTACAGGAAAAGAGGGAGAGAGACAGAGCAAGTATGGCTTAGGCGTGTTGGGGATTTCATAAGCAATAGGACATTGCATTGGTCAGCTCCATTCTCAACAACTTTTTGAAAATATACTATGAGCTGTGGTGGGTGCTGGGCTGGAGAGGGGAAGGGGTTCAAAGATGAAAAAGGACAACCTCTGGTCTCAAGAAACTTAAAACCTAGTAGGCCTAATGATAACAGACTATAAGTGGCTTCATAATTAGTTTCATAGGCACGAAACGCTGTGTTATCCCAGTTCTTTGTAATGTGAAACACACAGCTATCCTATGACCCAGCAATTCCACTCGCAGGTATGCTCAAAAGAAATGAAAACGCATATCCACAATGTATGCTAATGTTCATAGCATTATTCACAATACCCAAAAACCAGAAACAACCCAAATGTCCATGATGGATGAATGGATAAATAAAATGTGGTATACTCCTGCAATAGGTCATTATTTGGTCACAAATAGGAATGAAACACTGATCCATGCAACTACAGGGATAAACCCTGAAAACATGCTAAGTGAAAGAAGCCAGACACAAAAGGGCACAATTATACAACTGCATTTATATGAAATGTCCAGAGCAGACAAATCTATAGGTTCAGAGAGTAGACTGGGGTTGTCAAGGGAAGGGAGGAGGGGAACGTGAGTAGCAACTGCTAATGAGTGTAGGGTTTTTTTTTCCGGCGTAAGGAAAATGTTCTGGAATTAGACAGTAGTGATCATTGCACAACTTTATGAATAGACCAAAAACTGTGAATCGTACACTTTAAGAAGGTGAAGGTTAAAGTATTTGAATGTAATGATCTCTTAATAAAACTATTTAAAACTGCCATGGGAGCATAGGGTTGGGAGCAACTGTGACTCAGGAACAGGGCTGTCATCTATGGTACCCCTACTTGTATTACATGCTGAGGATTCTAAGCACTTTTTAAAAAAACGTTTCTTTATTTATTTTGGCAGGGAGGGACAGAGAGAGAGAATGCCAAGCAGGCTCTGCACTGTTAGTGCAGAGCCCGACGTGGGGCTCGATCCCCTGAACCACAAGATCATGACCTGAGCTAAAATCAAGATCTGGACGTTTAACTGACTGAGCCACCCAGGAGCCCCTCTAAGCACTTTCTTAAAATGAGAGAATGAATGAAGAAAACAAATCATGGGATTCATTGCTCACTTTAATACCTCCTGGCCATGAAGGAAAGACACCAAGTTCCCACTTTCTGACCACTTTGATACAGTCCATACAAACAGTATTCTGAAAACTTAGGGGCTTAAAGCTCTTTGCCACGTGGGTTTCAGGTTTTGAAGATTTTAGAAACACCTGTTGTGTTGCCGCCAACCCCCAGAGCCCTCTCTCACCATCACCTGAAGTGCCTGTATTTATTTATCCTTCAAGCAATTTGGGAGCAGTGACTAAACCTTTTATCTCCATATCCCTAAGAACCAGCAGCACCCAGAAAGGACTTAACAGGTGGCTGTGGAAGGAAAGGAGGGAGGGAGGGAGGGAGGGAGGAAGAGAGGGAGCTGGGGAGGGAGAGAGGGAAGGAGGAAGTTCGTCACTATTTGCTTATAATGAGCTTATAGCCTAATTCTTCAAGCTTGCTTGCTTGCTTGCTTTCTTCCTTTACTTTTCTGTACACCCAACGTGCTTGAGCTCACAACCCCAAGATCAAGAGTCACATGCTCTACCGACTGAGCCAGACAGGCACCCTCTTTAACCTTTCCTATTTCTTCAATTTTCTTATCAGAAGGTGTTATTACACTAAAAAAATTTTGGTACTCTAGTGCCACTTTTATAGGTCAAAACTGGTCAAGCAGTAGCAATTTCCAATGGTTCAATCTAATACACAGTCACAAGAAAGAATATCATTTTGATCCTATTTCATTATACAAGATGCATTTATTTTTTAAATATTTTATATTTTTTAATTTTTTTTAACGTTTATTTATTTTTGAGAGAGAGAGAGAGAGAGACAGAGCATGAGCAGCAGAGGGGCACAGAGAGAGGGAGACACAGAATTGGAAGCAGGCACTGAGCTGTCAGCACAGAGCCCAATGCGGGACTTGAACTCATGAACTGTGAGATCATGACCTGAGCCGAAGTCGGACACTCAACCGACTGAGCTGCCCAGGCGCCCCTAAATATTTTATATTTTTAAGTAATTTCTATACCCACCGTGGGGCTTGAACTCGCAACCCTGATATCAAGAGTCACGTGCTGCACTGACTGAGCCAATCAAGAGACCCACAAGGTGCATTTTAAACTTGGGGCTCTGACCACATCTTCAGGGACCACCAACTTGGGAGGCAAGGGGGAGGGTTTCTGATAGGCAACAAACTCCTCCAAAAAAAATACGTCAGAGTTTCTATATAAGAGTTGGTTTGAACTGAAGACCCAAAGACACGTGTGTAAAAATTAGTTTGTACTGGGCTGGGCTGCCGCCTTGCTGTCTTGGATGGAAGAGGAGGTAGTTCTAGATCTTGGGGTCATGAGTTGGAGCCCTACGTTGCGAGTAGAGATTATATATGTATGTATGTACATACATACATACATACATAAATAGAAATTTGTACGGCTTATTCTCAGCTCCAGATCAACTTAGATATTAAGAAAATGGTCCTTTGGCCAAAGAATCAAGTAATGCCTCAAGGTTTTACTTCCAGTTCATTCAAAAACCAAACTGCTCACAAATTTTCATGCTATCGACCATCAGGACATCAAGGAGAAGCAGCTCAAGGAAGTGGCTACCATGTTGGAAATTCTGCATGGGACAGCGATAATGGGTTAGAAACTCAAAGCAGTAATCCAAGAGTTAGTCAGGAAAAACACTAACTCCAGAGAGTACTTATTAACCCAAGATTTTCTGCATAGTGTCTACACCACCCTGCTGCCTCTAACCAAACAGGACACTGTAGGTCTCAGTATGACAGAAAGCTTTTGTTGAAGTGGGAGGCTGACAGGGTTTTTTGTTTATTTGTTTGTTATTCAAATAACTTTCCCCCTGAGGAAAGTCAAAGGGAAATGTCAGAAGCATGTGATTAATGATTTTTAAAATAGATGGATCCTCCCTGTTGAATTGAAAGTATGTATTGAAAAGGAACCCACCCTACTAAATATTAGATTTTCATATGTACGTTTGATATTAATTCTTTCAAAGGAGTTGTGCTTTTGAGTCAGATAAATGACAGAAGGGTCTAAGTATCAACATCCTCTTGAGAGGCAGCTGTTCAGTAACATTCTTAAATCATAATGATGAATAGAATTGCAACATTGATGATGTGACCAACTGGTGATGGGGAGTCATCCCCAAGCTGTGTGCAGTGTTAATGTGCTTCCTAAAATAGTGTTAAAATTAAAAAAAAAAAAAAAAAAAAAAAGTACATGCTGTTGGGGATAAGGGTAAGGTGGTGATGATGGCAGGGGGCGGGGTGTAAGGGAAGATTCCAGAAAGAAAAACCTACACCAAAATATACATTCTTTTTCTTTCTTTCTTTCTTTCTTTTTTAAGATTCCTTTTAATCGGCTCTTAAAGCAAAGACAGAAGCTGAAAACATTCCATGTAAATAAACAGCAAAGAACTCCAAATGCTTAGCAGACCAGAACACCGGAAAGAGCTTGCTTGGTACTGCCAGGCATGACCGGCTTTAGTGGATTTAACAATAAAAAAGAAGATGGCGCCAAATGACCAAACTACATGAGACTTTCCCTTCCAGCAAGGAAAGTGGATAAAACTTTGCACTGGGTGTAGGGGGAGGGTCTAGAGAGATAAAATGCTACTTAACACAACAATGTGAATAGCATTTAGGCCACATGCAAATTTCATCCACAGAGCTTACAAATGCAATTTACTGCTTAGAGGATGTAACCTATTTGAGTCTAGAGAGCTAATTAACAAAACAGTCTAAAAAAGAACGCAGAGTTAATTGCCATCCATCCACTGGTCTATTTCAACTCTGTTCTTTATACATTGTGCTAAACAAAATTCCAAATATTGTTATAGCAATTATGATTTAGTAATCTCAAGAAAAGGGAAGTTAGGTTTTGATCAAATTGAAGACTCTTTTAAAAACACTTGAAAAGTTGAATCTGCTTTTCTCCTCAGAGCTTGTTCTGTGATGGATAAAAAATGTCAACAACTATAAAGATTTCAAGTCAGGTCACACCTAGAAAGTAAGAATAAATAAATGCGACTATTCAGTAAACAATGCTAGATCTTTTTTGCCATTACTAAGGTTGAAATAATTGAATACAATCTTCAAAAACCATACTCTCATTTACAGATAAAGTTGGGCACATGGGATGTAAAACATACTCCTTCCTTGCTGTGAGTCATGGAATTAAAGATAGTAGTGATTTTTATCTCCAATTTTCCTCTTGACTTTTTCTTCCCTTAAGCCTACCTGCACTAAATAATTTTTGTTTTTCACTGATAACAAGAAAAGTTTGAACCAGATTATTTCCTCTGGGACAACCTGTCAATGATTACAAGGGTACAATTCAAAAGATCCTGCAAATAGCAGACCCAAGGCTCATTCTCATCCTATTTCCCCCTGAAGCTTGCTGAAGCACGATGCTTCTCCATTCTGTCTTGGCATACGTGCTTCTGGAATCCTAAACTGATTATGAGCTATATCCATTTTCAACAACTACGCTTAAAATATCAAAGACTCTCTAAGAGGTTTTTGAGTGGAAGAAGATACTTTACGAAGTGTATTAAGCCCCAAGGATTAGATCCTGGGAACCCAACATTTCAGCCACAGTGTAACTGCTAAGGATGGGAGGGGCAATACCTGGGGTTTGAGGCTTATTTTATGGAAAGTTCTTCAAAACCTGAATGGGCAGACTAGGAAAATGCAGGTCTTCCCTTGGCCATAGTCCCAAAGGTGCATCTATACCCTTGGCTTTTGTCAGGATGAACAATGGTGCTGGATAATTTCAGGAAAGTAACTCATATACCAAAATAGGACCGCCAAGATATTTGGAATAATTTAATTTAGCATTTCATGTAAGTGTACTTTCTGATTTTACAAATAAAGAAACAGCTGCCTACTGGCCATTAGAGCTTTTGTTTTATGCTGTAATTCCTATTTCCCCCACACTCATGGCCATGTAGAAACTGGAAGAGATACACTGAGCACACTTCTTTAAGTCACCACCTTCTCATCTTCTTCCACTCACGTGTTATTTTTCTAGCAATGCCAAACTGGTACACTAAAAAAAAAAAAATGTGACTAAAGAAAAGCCAAAGGGATGATATCATTAGTGAATGCAAATATGCTAATTCAGAGAAACAAATAATGCTTAAAAAGTCCAACTTGTCATATCATATGTAAAATTATATTAATGACATATTCAAGAAGAATCTGGAGATTATGCTGCCAAGATGGCGATACATTTAAGGCAATCCTACAAAGTATATGAAATCACAGACTGTCATATCCTGTAACTATTTTAATTTTAAAAGCTCAGTTTACAAATATATACCAATATTTTTCTCACTTTTAATCACTCCCCCACTGTTTCAGCATAAGAGCTAAAATAACCTAAAACGGCCCCTTAAAACACACACAGCAAGTCTGTTACACAGATCTAGAAAACAAAAAATGTATGAAGGAAAGCATTCTTTAAATAATCCGAAACAGAGTAGCAAAAAAAAAAAAAAAAAAATGTGTATGGTTTCTAGATTTCAACTACTAATAAAAAAAATTCCTGAGAAAATTGTACTTTAAAGCAACTCTAAATGAAAATGCATATAATTAAGGGAAAGACCATTGCTTCAAACAGATTGACTGTCTTTAACAAGTTTCTCTCTTTCTAGCTACTCAGATATGCTATATTTCCTAATTATCACCTTTTAAGGGCCATCTGGGCCCATTCCTCCCCATCAGGGGGCAATTCCATTTGCATTGTTCCTGGGTTGAGTCATGATCAAGTAGTCTGGTGGTAAAGTTCATTAGAAATTAGAACAGAAGCATTCAACCCAACACAGTAAACCAAGTATCTGATACTCAGGCATCCACAGGAGAGATGCTAAGCACTTCATTCACGTTCTCACATAACCCACGTCTTCCATGTGCATTTTATCAGATTGCTTAAAGAAACATTCAGCCTAGTCCCTGACCAGGTATGAAATGAAAATTTGATTAAGTCTCCTTACACTGCAAAATATTTCTCATTTAAGGCAACATAACTGTAATCCCTTATGTCTTTTCGTTCAAAAGTCTATTAAAAACCCTTTAATGATTCCCTCATTTAGCCTACCATTCACAAGCAGTATACTACTTCCTTCCTGTAGAGAACACACAAGAATTATCCTAATTGTATTTTCTGTGAAATGAATGCACATTACAGAGAAAGCGTATCCAACCCACAGACCGATGCTGACGGGTATAGGTTCCAAAGAGCGTTCCCTTTTGTCCTCATCAATAGATCATCCTATACATTCACACGCTCTTTACAAACATGTTTGTGAGCCAAAGGCAGGCTTGGCCCCTAAAACGCTAGATGGTTTATTTAGGCAGCTGCCTTCAGTAGGGCTGATTGGAAAAGGCATGGCTAATTCAAGGCAGCCGTATATAAGAGTTCCTGCTTCATACCTCATAAGGTCTGATACATAAAACTCAGGAAATAGTTACCTGCTTCATCTTGCAATTTCTGAGCCTAACTTGCAATGGCCATCTTAATCTGAAATGCCAGCCTATTGAGATCAGGAAGGAGTGCTCCCTGCTGAGACCCACAGCCTCATCGAGCTATACCTTAGTCTTGCAAATGAAGACAGCTGCAGCAGGCCCTAATCTATGCAAGGCAGGTGTAGCCCTGGGGCTCTCTGTAAGTGACCCTAGGAGTTCTTAGGGCTGTGAAGTTAAGAAGCTACTGTCATAAAAAGAACGATTTCATAGCCTCTCATTATCGAGGTTACTATGCTTTTTAAAGGAACAATGGCTTATTTCCTCCCATTTGTACCTTGATATTCTCCCCTGCCTTTCTGAAAATTCCCTGATTTAGACAGTCCCTAATTCTGACCCCAGCTGGGACACTTCAAATCAATGGCATAGCTCACACCTAACTGATGCTATTTGTTCAATACTATGTTGAAAAATTGATTCTATGTCAAGTATCTCCATTTTTAAAATCTATCCTAAAACCTACTACTTATATAGCAGAGATTGCAGGAAAAAACAATGCCTACAGTATCTTCCCAAGATAATGAGTAAAAATGATGATTCAATGCTGCTTAGTAAAAGATCTATAGCAAAACAGTACCACTGAAACTGAGGAGCCAACAATAATTAACTCAAGAAGTAGTCACTGAGTCTTCTACTTCTACTTCTCACCCCCCTCCCCTCTGAACGTGTTGAAACAAATGTATCTATGTCTGAGGCCAGTTCCGGGTCTCCCGGGTCTCTCAAAGGACCAAGGACACAGAACTCCAGAGATGTTTCTGCCCTAAGAGGGAACTGGGGTATATACCCTGAGAGTCCTTGGCTGGATCACCAGCAAGGCCATGCCAGCTCGTGAGCTGAGCATATGTGTAAAGTTCACAGCAGAGAGGGGACCTCAGCAAACCTTAAGGCTTATCCCCTGGAAGATCCTTCTATCTGAAGGAGGGAAGTTTTGCTCAGAAGATGCTTAAGTTACACAAGTTTCAACAGAAGGGGTCGTTGCAAACCCAAATCCTTATATATGATTATACTGAAAGTTTGTAAGCCTTTTTTTTTTTTTAATGGTATTACTTTAAGGCATACTTTAAAAATCTGGGAGCTGATATATTAATTTTGAAATAAAGATGATAAATATTTTTAAACATTTGGATTCTCTTAAGGAATCATTTTAGAACTTAGTTTTTAGTGGTTCTATAGTTTTCTACACCTTCACTTTTGAAATACACATAATATGCTTTTTTCCCCCAATTCCTATAGAACTGTTGAGTTTTTATAAAAGTATTAAATTTGAAACAAGTGCAGAAAGCCTGTAAATGTACCAGAAATACCAGGCTACACTTCCATACCCATTACTTCTAACAATTTCACAAGAAGGAGCACATTTTCATGAGTTGTGTGATGTTTTAGCAACAAGACTCCTATGGTCTTTAATGGAAGTCACACAGCTAAAACTCCATGCACCACTTTGAAAATTTAAGAGTAATTGCTAAGTCCCCCTTAGAGGGTCATAGAAATATTAAAAACCAAAGTATTTTGCTAAGAACTCCAATTATGCCTGAAGGCTTACATCAGATTTTATAAAATGATTGGTCACATATATAATGTACTCTAATACTGTTTTATTGGCTGGTTGTTTTCTTCATAAAAGAGGGTCTTTGTGAAGTCCTGTCTGAAAGGGAACATACAATACAGTGAACTTCAGTTCTAATGTTCACTGAAGGCCATGGCTCAATCTTACAGTGGAGGTGTACGTGAGAAATAAATGGACTTGAGAACATTTTATCTTGTTATTTGTAGACTCAGAGGGGATCATTTAGTTCTCTGTTCCATCAGGCTGGTAGATTTTGAAGAAATACATTAAACTGTTGAACATAACCAATCCACCCTGGTGAACATTCTTCCCAAGAATCCATTTTGGCTAGCTGAGTCAATACTACTGACCCTCTGTGGGTGATCCAGTGGCAGGCTTTGTCTGAGAATCCCGGTCAGAGTAGAACCTCTCATTTCTTTCTAGAACCATGCACAGAAAGGTTTATTAATTTGGGGTGGGGTGGGAAGAACCCAGAATTTCAACTTTAATTTTTTTTAATTTTAAATAATTTCAAACTAACAGAAAAGTTGCGAGGATAGCACAAAAAATTCCTGAATACCCCTTACCCAGATTTGCCAATTGTTAACATTTTGTCACATTTGCTTTATCATTACTGCCCTCTATTGATTGACTGATTGATGTTCATAAGTTATGTATATATTCTTTCTTCTGAACCATTTGTAAATTATATTATATTGTGCTCCTTTACTCCTAAATACTTCCCCAAACCAAGGATACTCTCCTACACAACTGCACTACAATGATCAAAATCAGGAAATAGAACTGATACAATGCTGTTGTCTATTCTATAGACCTTATTCAAATTTCATCAATTGTGCCAATAAATGTGATTTATGTCCACTTTTTTTCTGGCCCATGACCCAATCCTAAATCACTAACTGCATTTAGTTTTCATGCCTCTGAATTTTTTTTTAATTAAAAAAAATCTTTATTTATATTTGAGAAAGAGAAAGAGAGACAGAGTGCGAGCAGGGTAGGAACAGAGAGAGAGGGAGACACAGAATCCAAAGCAGGCTCTAGGCTCTAAGCTGTTCTCACAGAGCCCAATGTGGGGCTCGAACTCGCAAGCCGCCATGAGATCATGACCTGAGCCAGTCGGACACCCAATACTACATATTTCTTACAGAGATTGTTCACAAATGACTCCTCTCATAATCTTCTGATGTTCTGGCTCTGGTCGAAAATAATCACGAGGGAAAAACTGAAATTTAGTTTAAAAAAAGTAATTTTTTTTCCTTCTTTAATGGGATAAGAGCATGTAGAATGGGCACAGTAAAACATCATGAAAAGCATGATGCATGTTCAGAACTGTGCTATTTATTTGGTTCAAGCCTGGTGCTAGTATAACTAAGGTTTCAGGCTAGGGACAGAAACACAAGGAGTCTGTTATGAGGCCACAGATCAGACCCTTGATCTCAGTGGTCATATCACATCTGTGCTGCTGGTCAGAGGACAGACTAGGTAGGCATGGGGCAAAGGCATTCTGTAGGCATGGTAAGTAGTAACGGAAAACACACTCCAACCTCCTATTCTACTCTGGTGGAATCATCATCATCCAATGATGGAAACACAATGGATAATTCAAGATCTTACTTAGATATAAACCAAATAAGCTTTTCTACTAATAACAACAAACTCTAAGTTGGATTAGGGTGAGAGATTTGGTCTGCTAGCTGACTAGCCCTTGACAATTATTTTTGGAGGCCTCATACAAAATGGCCTTTTATAAGATCTGGTCAACTTAGGTACCATTCTTTTATTTTTAGTGCAACAGGAATATCAAACAACTGCTATCCTAATCCCACTAATGCCATTTCATCAGGCTATGTTATTTACCTTCTAAATTGATTCACCAAATATTTCATATGGAATCTATGATATGGGAATATGTTTTTATGGAAGGGTGCACTGCATCCTTAGAGACTTGCAGACAAGTACAATGGATGCTCTAGAAGTCAAAAATGGTATCAGATATTCTCTTGTGAAAGTGTGGAGGAAGACACTGTTTTTACAGAATGCCCCTCCGTTTGCCGTCATAGGCGATGCCATAGTGAAATTCTCCCATTAGCAGGCCAACATCAAACCACCATTACCCATGAAAACACCAGCCAGTAAAAACTACTTTATAGCAGTCTGCTTTCAGCCAGTCATGAATGCAAAAGTTTCCAGCACAAATCCTGAAAATACAAACCGGGCATCCTAAATTTTTATATTAACTATCAACCCATCAATAAAACATGGCCATTTAGATATTGTTATTTAAATTCTAAGCACACGTACTGGTTAGTAGTAACACCGCTCTTTAAATTTTTTTAATGTTTATTTAATTTTGAGAGAGAGAGACAGAGCAGGAGTTGGGGAGGGGAGAGAGAAAGAGGGAAGCACAGAATCCAAAGCAGGCTCCAGGCTCCAAGCTGTCAGCACAGAGCCTGATGCAGGGCTCGAACCTACAAACTGTGAGATCATGACCTGAGCCGAAGTCAAATGCTCAACCAATCAGGCGTCCCAATAACACTGCTCTTTAAAATGCTGTTTCTTTTTTTTTTTTTTAATTTTTTTAACATTTATTTATTTTTGAGACAGAGAGAGAGAGAGAGACCATGAACAGGGGAGGATCAGAGAAAGAGGGAGACACAGAATCTGAAACAGGCTCCAGGCTCTGAGCCATCAGCACAGAGCCCGACGCGGGGCACGAACCCACAGACCGCGAGATCATGACCTGAGCCGAAGTGGGCCGCTTAACCGACTGAGCCACCCAGGTGCCCCAAAATGCTGTTTCTTATACCAGGACCTGGTTGGTCAAACATTTTCTTTGAATGAAGTTTAACAATGAACACCTGGAAATCTAAGGGTAGCTGCTGGATAATGGCCAGAGGAATCCATAGTTATAACTTTCTTCCCATTTCTAGCAGATATTTCCCCTTCTCTCCCCCTCCGTTTTGGAAAGAGAAAAAATACAGTTTATTATAAAGTGAGTTGCAGTTATTCATTACATGACACTTGGACAGATGTGTCATTTGCAGATATAATAGGTCTGTGCTTCATTGCCCCCTACATAATTACTCAGATCACCATCTGAGGACCTATAAGAGTGATTCAAAAGGTAAAATCGAAGTCCCAGCACAGTAGACATCTGAGTAACACTCGTAAACAGAAGCGCAGATCTGCCAAGTGAGGAAGGCATGCACAGAACTCCCTACAAGACCACCGTGTTAAACAGGAGTATGGGGACAAAAACACAATTTCTTTCTTTCTTTTTTAAAAAAATATTTATTTATTTACTTAGAGAGAGATCATGAGCAGAGGAGGGGCAGAGAGAGAAGCCCAAGCAGGCTCCACTCTGTCAGCGCAGACTGTGACATGGGCCAGATCCCACAAACTGTGAGATCATGATCTGAGCCAAAATAAAAAGTCAGGGACTTAACTGACTGAGCCACCCAGGTGCCCGGTAAGACCATTTCTTAAGGCCTAAAAAAAGTTCAATTCTCCTTTTCTAACATGTACCTAGGGCAGAGTTCAATTAACTGTACCATTTAGGTCACAAGGCTTTCTTTAAGGAACAGACATCAGCAATATAAACAGCCAGAATATTCAGAATGAGAAAATGCAATCCCTGTATACATACTCAGGCTTTTACTGCATGGAACAGGGATTCCTGTAAGTACCAGGTCCTCATCAGATGTCTGAGAGAGACATGCTAAGAAATTATCCTGTACTTTCCATTGTTAAAAGAAATTATCCTGTACTTTCCATTGTTAAAGAGTTAATCTACATAAAAATATCAGGAGAGTAAAACAGTTCACACTAACTCCTACCGCCTACCTTTTCTCTAATTATACAAAAGATGATTGTAACAAACCCGCTCTGGTAGTCTCCTAAAACAAAAAAGATAACAATACTTTCCTAATTTTGGTTTTGTCGCAGAAAAGGCAAATGGGTGCATAATTAACAATTTTTTGGTGCAAATTCATCTGCATCTTTTAATTGGTGTTAATTAGATTAGGACTAAAATTTCTTTAATCCTCTATCCTGCCTTTTTTGATGCAAACTAATTTTCTCAGCTGGACGTCAAAGTTTCCCATTAATTACACTTTTCTAACAGGAGATTCTTCAACCACAGAGAATTAAACATATAGAAAAAAGCAGTTTTCAGAAGGGCTACGGACCAACCTTTTGGGGAAAATAAGAAATGGTGAGAATTGACACCTGAGAGATAACTAGTGAATTCACCCAAATTCACTGGTGAAGCAAAGCTACCACAATTAGCAAATTGGGGACTGTCCCATCCTTGAGAGCCTCCAGCATTTGGTAGCTGTCAATAACACCCAGTACCGCAACTCTGCCACATAGGGCGAATGTTAGAGCAGGCTTTCTGAAACAACAATGACAAACTGTTTAGCGTTACAGTTAAGATAACCTGCTTTTAAATCTCAAGAAAAACAATATGCTGCCTTTTAACCGTTACCTAAGAGCCATTCCAAATACTGGTAAACCCACTTCCAATGGAAAGGGAAGGCAAATGTAATCCATTGTGGGTGAATTAAGTTCCACATTTCATCTGGTTTGCTCCAAATATTGTAACTCTTCTACAAGTGTTAACATGTTGGGGGGGAAAGCCACAGAATATACTCAGTATCTTTTATGCCAAGGTGACCTGAAATAAAATTTTATATAGTTAAGGATTTTTGATAGTTCTTTATCCATCTCTTTCCTCACACTATGCAGTAGTGATGATTGAAACCTGATGTGTACTAAAAAAAAAAAAAAAAAGGCTATAAAACATTTTATGTACAAATAAAACAGTAGCCATTAAGTTTTGCTATGATGTCTGAGTAGATATTCAGCAT
Organism: Panthera uncia; assembly: GCF_023721935.1. Classification (NCBI taxonomy): domain Eukaryota; kingdom Metazoa; phylum Chordata; class Mammalia; order Carnivora; family Felidae; genus Panthera; species Panthera uncia. Next base: position 68,137,147 of record NW_026057576.1, on the reverse strand, counting down.
GAAAACATGATAAAACAACTGTAAACTGATTGTGATCAGATGTAATTACAATGACTTTTCTCCAGTGAATGACATGAACTAAACACAGTCACAGACTTCTCCAAAATTACTTTGGGCAATGAACCAAGAGAACACTATATCCTTTCTTCACTAAAGGCATTTTGCCAAATAAATTGCAAACACACAAGCTTTAATAACCACGGCCAAAAAAGCACTTGGGAACTCATTATGAAAATGTTTAAAATCACACACACACACACGCATGCGCACATGATCATATTTGATAAAACTCTTTCATATTAATAAAATTATGCTGAAAAAGCTACATTTAAGATTTTTAATTGGTGCTCCCCAGAAGTAAGTCCAAAGACTGATAGGCAATTACAAGTTGTCTTTTTTTCCCTCAAAGTCAGTGTTTTCGGCTGTCTTTCCTGGCTTCTTTATTTTGGAGATGCTGTAAGAAAATCTACTTAAAGATTTTTTTATGTAGCTAAAAGTAAACAATGACCTAGGTTTTGAAATAACCTTGTATTTTCAGTAAGCCAATGCAGGTGGATTCTCTCACTCTCAGCCCTTTTTGATGCGGCTTATGATACAGCATTATGCTCCAAAACAGAACAAAGAAAAATATCCATTCACTTAGTACTGTGGTAACTCAACAGTAATTATGGCTAAAATAGCTCTAGAAACATAGGGACCTGGGAAAGAAAAAAGGACAACATGTGTTCTAGGTCCCACTTTTCAACTTTGTCTCAATTTTTACCTCTAGGCCTGAAGTTGTGGTAATATTGATATAGGCTATTTGGTAATATTAATAAGAAAGTAGAAATCTAATTCCACTCCTAAGTATATATCCCAGAAAATATATGCCCACAAAAAAACTTGTATACAAATGCTCATAACAGTATTACTCGCAATATCTAAAAAGCAGAAACCCAAATGTCCATCAACTGCTCAACAGATAAGTGTGTTGTATCCATAAAATGAAATATTATTCAGCCATAAGAAGAAATAAGTATTGATGTATGGTAGAATATGGATGAGCCTTGAAAATATTTGCTAAGGGAAAGAAGTCAGGCACAAAAGACCACATTTTATGATTCCATTTTTATGAAAGATCCAGAACAGGCAAATATATTGAAAAAGAAAATAGATTAGTGTATGCCTAGGGCTGGGGAGTTTCAGGGGCAATGACTGCTAATAAGTATGACATTTCTTTTGGGGGTGATAAAAATGTTTTAAAATTGTGGTGATGGTTACACAGCCCTGTAAACTGATTAAAAACCAATGAATTGCACACTTTAATGGGTAAACTGTATGATATATAAATTACATTTTTTTAAGAGTGTGTAAGCGTGCAAGTAGGGGAGGGGCAGAGGGAGAGGGAGGGAAGGAATCTGCCTCCCTCTCCTCACCCCACCTATTTTCTTGGCCCTGATGCACCTCTTCTTTCACCATCTTCTAAAATTCTGCATCCTCTACTTACTTTTTTAAATTCTTTTTAATGTTTATTTTTGAGAGAGAGAGAGAGAGCAGGGAAGGGGCAGAGTGGGGAGTACAGAGGATTCAAAGCAGGCTCCATGCTGACAGCAAAAAGCCCAATGCAGGGCTTGAAGTCACAAACCGTGAGACCATGACCCAAGCCAAAATCAAGAGTCAGACACTTAACTGAGCCACCCAGGCACCCTGCATCCTCTACTTATTATCTCTGCTATTTGTTGTCAGGCTGCTAAAATGTTAACCTCCAGAAGGGCAGGTATTTGCCCGTGTTCACGGATGGATCTTAAGTGCCTAGACCAAGGTAGTTCCTCAACATATATTGGTTGGATAAATGAATGACTACTGAAATCCCACTGGACTCATCATCTGCCAACATTTGTGTAATGGTGACTTTACAAGCTAAGGGTATAAAATTTTGCTACACAGATTTTTACACAAAACGAACAGTGTAAGGGCATCTGGGTGGCTCAGTCACTTGGGTGTCTAACTCTGTATTTTGGCTCAAGTCGTGATCTCATGGCTTGTGGGATTGAGTCCCACATCCGGCTCTGTCCTGACAGTGTGGAGCCTGCTTGGGAGTCTCTCTTCTCTCTCTCTCTGCCCCTTCCCCGCTCACCCTCTCTCTCTCTAAATAAATAAACATTAAAAAAAATGAACAGTGTTGAAAATTGATGTGGGGCGCCTGGGTGGCGCAGTCGGTTAAGCGTCCGACTTCAGCCAGGTCACGATCTCGCGGTCCGTGAGTTCGAGCCCCGCGTCAGGCTCCGGGCTGATGGCTCGGAGCCTGGAGCCTGTTTCCGATTCTGTGTCTCCCTCTCTCTCTGCCCCTCCCCCGTTCATGCTCTGTCTCTCTCTGTCCCAAAAAAAAAAAAAAAAAAAAAAAAAAAAAAACGTTGAAAATTGATGTAAAGGGTTATTGCTGCTATTCAATATTTATTATGGCCTTGAAATACTCTAGGTGACACAGAGGAGATTCAACTCCATGAGTCTTAGAATAAAACCATGGATGTTGAGAAATTTACACTCTCCTAGCAAATGAAAATTCACAGGTAAAGGAGGACAACGTGTTTTAGATTTCCCAAGAGCTCAGTACCAACATTTGAAGTAGAGAGGAAAGAGCAGATTGCAGAGATATCCATCTAACTCAAGTGAACTTCGAGATGCTTAGAGTTCTATGGTGGTGCTTCTCCCTGCAATGACATGTGGAGATGGTCTTTAAACAGGGAGAGGTCTGAAAATATCTTGTGTTACAAAAGAAGATGAGTTAAAGTGACCTGTCTATCTTTATATAACACTGGTCTTCTTGTATGCAAAATACATTGCTGAGTTTAGAAACGAGAACACACTGCTCTTATCCACAATTTGCAATTTTAGAAATGTTGCACCACATTTTCCAATGAGACTGTGGAAGCATTACCATATCCTAAGTCAAAATTTTGTATATTAAAAAAACGTATTCTTATGGCATTTTCTGATTAAGACTAAAGAAATTCCCAAAGAAAAATATATAAAGTAGTCACCTACAATATATTTGCTTTTTATTGAGAATAACTTAAGACCTTTTTAAAAAAAAATTGAGAGAGAGAGAGAGAGAGAGAGAGAGAGAGACTGAGTGAGGAGGGGAGAGGTGCAGAGGGAGAGAGAGAATCTCAAGCAGGCTCCACACTCAGTGTGGAGCCCGACTCAGGGCTCGATCCCATGATCCTGGGATCATGACCTGAGCCAAAAATCAAGAGTCGGACACTCAACTGACCGAGCCACCCAGGCACTCTGAGAAGAGCTTAAATAGCTAACAATCACTAATAATAATATAGTTATTAATAATAACAGCTAACAGCTAATAATATAGGTCTCTATTGAAGAGCAATATTGTCTTCTAAAAGACATGAGACAGATCCAGTGCTCAAGCATCACCCAGGAGACCCGCAATGCCAGCTTCAGAGGTGACAGCTTCCAACAGGAAGCAATCTCACCATCCCCATATTCACAACTATAGCCAGCATAGGTGGTGCTTGGAGTTAAAATTAAAAATAAAAACATCAATGATCGATTACAGTTATACCTCTGGGCTTCAGCATTACTAGAGTCTAGCATCTTTCTTTCTTTTTTCCATCTTTTTTTCTTCTTTTGTTACATAAAGTCCATGTCATGTCCCAATACTAAGTCAAGAGGAGAACCAGAATTTGATTAGGCTTCCTGGGAACCACTGTAGTTTATGCTGTGTAAATGCACACAAATATTTTTGAGTTCTGTATTAGCTCACTAAACAACTCTTAATATATTCAAAGTGATTCTTTATAACACACTTTCGGTAAATTTTAATGGTTGTCCAGAAGTTTCATTTATACACAAATATCATTTAAAAAGATAAGTAGCCCCACAGACTGTGAAGGATTGAATAAAACAATCATGCTTATCATCTCAAAACATCTCTTACTAGCAGTAAACTTTCAATCCCAAATCAAAATGTATTAAATGGCTTCCATTATGATTGCTATCAATACTAATTATAATACATTTTAATTAATAACTAGATGAGTTCTAACATTGTTCCAGGCCATGATCTTAGAAGTTTGAATACTTGATCTGATTTCATCATTCTAACAGTATCCTCAGTTTTCAAAGGAGAGAACAGAGAAAAATCAACTTGCCTGGGGTCAGCACAACAAATATGGTGACAGTATTCTAACTTTCAGGGCCTACATTCTTAACCATAACTGTCTCCTACCACCAAATCAAAACCAGGAAGCAAAGGAATGTGCATTAACTGCTCCAAAGTCACAACACAACTTATTAAAGGTTTGCATAGTGAGTTCCTTTCAGATGTGATTCATTTATTCAGAAGAATTCACTGAGCACCTACTATATCTATTCTATTAGATACTGAAAGCAAGAATAGACTAAGACACAGTCCTTGGCCTCAAAGCTGCAGGTCTATATGGGAGCCTCCCAAAGGGCACTGGGGAGCCTGAGGGCCTGAGATGAGAACTGCAGGTGAATTGAGAGGTGAGATCAGGAGTGCCTGCTGGCAGTGGGGTACACAAGTCTGTTATCGGAATCCAGATAAAAGGGGAATCTCTTGGGGTGCCTGGGTGGCTCAGTTGGTTAAGCAACCGACTTCGGCTCAGGTCATGATCTCACAGTTGGTGATTTCAAGCCCCACGTCAGGCTCTGTGCTGACAGCTCAGAGCCTGGAGCCTGCTTCTGATTCTGTGTCTCCCCCTCTCTCTACCCCTCCCCTGTTCACGCTCTGTGTCTGTCTCTCAATAGTAAATAAACGTTTTGGTTTTTTTTTAAAGGGAGGAATCTCTCATACATATCTTCAATGTATGAGTTAGGGTCCTTATCATCTCCTAATAGAACTTTTGCAATCATTTCCTAACTTTAGTTTTTTGGCTTCCAGTCTTTCCCTGGTCCCCACTGAGCCCTTGAATTTATCTTGCCCACTGCTATGGATTTACTCTGCGTAAAATACAATCATGTCCCTCCCCAGTGTGAAAACTTTCAGAAGCTCCTCACAGCTCAGTTCCAATTTCTTGGCCTACTAAGTCCAAAGTCCTTCATTAAGTATCCCATCCTTCGCTAAGGGTGGGTCTGATGGATGCTGTTTTGAGAGCATGTGTCTAGAAATTACAAATAAATTATGTTTCAGGAAATTATAAACTGCCATGAGAAATTCCACATAATTTGGATAGGGAGAACTTTATAAGCATTGCTTATATTCATGGAAATTTCCAACAGGCCTTTCACTAAAATTAAGTAATATGAGAAAATATGCCTATAAGGAAACCTAACTGATTGACTAAGACTAAACTTGTTTTGTAGTTTCAGGAACTCTGTCTGTAATCCTGAGATGTGTACTGTGTGGGGTGCAGAACACCATTTATATCTCAGCTGTAACAGCTCTTAAAAGCTAAAAATAGGGATCTTTATGGGGAATGAAAAAGAAACTTTATAATATCCATGCAGTGGAAGGCAGGCTCTCAGTGAACTAGGAAATCTTTCAAAGATGAAGAGAATGAGGGGCGCCTGGGTGGCGCAGTCGGTTAAGCGTCCGACTTCAGCCAGGTCACGATCTCGCGGTCTGTGAGTTCGAGCCCCGCGTCAGGCTCTGGGCTGATGGCTCAGAGCCTGGAGCCTGTTTCTGATTCTGTGTCTCCCTCTCTCTCTGCCCCTCCCCCGTTCATGCTCTGTCTCTCTCTGTCCCAAAAATAAATAAAAAACGTTGAAAAAAAATTAAAAAAAAAAAAAAAAGATGAAGAGAATGAAACAATAATTTAAACCATCAGCCAACTTTACATTTCCTACTTGGAAAATTAGGGTTCCTAGGCATACCCAACTTTTTTTAAGGCTTATGAATTTTTTCCTTTGATTCTTAAAAGATACTTTGAAAAAAGCCTATGGAATTTTTGCCAATGGGAGAGGGCTCTTGAAAAGTATGGACAATGTACACATTCTTTGCGTACCTAATGCCTCACTACCTGTTCAAAGCCAAGACCCTAGAAGAGCAGCAGCGGTTCTGACAGCTGAGGACACCTCTGGGGGCTCCATACCCTGCATTCTGCTCTGAACCAGCTGGCCCCGCTCTCTGATTGCTTTGAAACTGGCTCTTGTATCTGTAACTCTTCATCTACATTAATACCTTGATTTGACCATACCATGGCTTTTGGGTTTGGTTTTATCCATTAATCCTATTTCCTGGCTTGGTTCCATCACCTTGGATCCGGCCAGGCCATGCTCAGTTCAACCTCCAGAAGCCAGGCTGGGATTGCTGTGCCAGTCTCATGCCAAGGAGTGTAGACACAGGTAATGGATAGTGCAGTTTTCCTTTCTTCTAATCTAGCAAAACAGTCATCTAGTCCAAATGGCCAGCAGGTTGTTAATAGTGAAGTATTATTTTTGTTCCTCATTTTTAAAGTAATCTCTACACCCAATGTAGGCTTCACACTTACAGCTCTGAGATCAAGAGTTACACGCTCTACCGACTGAGCTAGCCAGGTGCCCTGAAAGATTTTTAGAAGAAATCTCTAAGGGTCTTTAGAGGAAATCAGGTGAATATGGAATGAGTTGACCAGTAAAATTTAAGAGAAAATGTTTCTTAGCACTATTAGGAATATATACTGTAGTTAAAAAGATAAGAAATTGGTTGTTTAAATAATACCAAATACATTATATGATTTCATAAAAACAATTTTTAATGTGGGTATTAGTTGCTTCTATTAAAATGTTCAATTTTATTCCAGAAATACCCAAAGACTACCTAAGAAATTGAGGCAACACACAACACACATACACACAAAATTGAGTCTTACTAATGATCACTGAATCATAAGTATGTTAAAGAATTAGATGCAAGGCGGCCTCTCAGCTCTTCCAGTGACAGTTTATTTACTGTCTGTAAAAACCAATATCCTTTAAGCAAGACTATATGGCAATCCTTTCCATAATCTGGCTGTGTGTGTGTGTGTGTGTGTGTGTGTGTGTGTGAGAGAGAGAGAGAGAGAGAGAGAGAGAGAGAGACAGACAGAGAGTGAGCGAGCACCCACATACAAGAGAGGAAACAAGAACCATGAAAGTTGCATGCTTATAGATTTAATATAAAAAGAACATATTCTGTGCTTGAAGTTCTTCTACTCTGTTCAAAACTGAAGCCCTAGCTTCAGGGCGCCTGGGTGGCTCAGTAGGTACAGGGTCTGACTCTTGATATTGGCTCAGGTCATGATCTCCCGATCATGGGATTGAGCCCTGAGTCAGGCTCTGCAGTAAGCATGGAGCCTGCTTGGGATTCTCTCCCTCGCTCTCTGCCCCTCTCCCACTTATGCATATTCCCTCTTGCTTTCAAAATAAATAAATAAACATTAAAAAAAAAAAAACACCTCACCTAGCTTCATCCCCATGGGATGTTTACACAAGGGTAGTTAGTTACAAGTGACAGCTCCCACCATATTCTGTACAGCAGTGATTTCTAACAGACCCTGAGTCCAAGACCCCCCCCAGAGCTCTAGAGCTTCCAAAAAGAACTTCCTCACATGACTTGCTTCTCTGCTGACTTTTGGGTGTACATAAAGATCATTTAACTTTTGTTGGAAACCCTCGAAGCAGAATTCAAACCCTCTCAAGCAGTGTGCAGATACTCAGGTGGGCCACAGGACACCGGGCCTCCCTTCCCATGTGCTCTAGCACACACAAGAGTAAGACACATCAGCATGCCTTCCATGAGACCCCTAAGTACAGGTTTTCCCCATTATCTGAAAGTAAAGCATTCCTATAAAACCTTCTGTAAGCTGAAATGGCATCAAGTGAAGAAGTAATTATCATTAATTTATATGGAAATTTTTTTAGCCTTCCCAGATCCAAAAAATACCCTCTCTTAGGCTTTTCTGATACCTTACAATACATCTTGTTAACAGATGCACAAAATAAATGGAGATAAAGCACAAATGTTCACAGACACAGTTCAAAGCTCTTGTGGCTTGATGCTGAGATGCTGAGTGTAGTTCTCGGGGAAGGAGTTTGGAGGGGCCACTCTTGCTGCTGTGGGTTTAAAATGCCTCTATAACAGTTTGGTATAAAACCTATGCTGAATGCTATTTTTGCTTTTTGCCTTTTTTCGTAAAAGCAAAAGTCCTCTAAGGATTTCTCTGAGTTAGTGAAAACAGGTAGTAATATAGGTCTTTCATAAAAGCAGGGGATATCTACCTATATAGGCAGCATCAGGTGACAAACAGGAAAACCTGAATACCACCAAGAACATCGTTCAGGAGAGCAGGGCATTTAAAAAAATTTTTTTAATGTTTATTTACTTTTGGGAGAGAGAGCACACAGCAGAGGAGGGGCAGAGAGAGAGTGAGACAGAGGATCCAAAGCAGGCTCTGCACTGTTCGTGCAGAGTCCAACATGGGGCTCAAACTCACGAACTGTGAGATCATGACCAGGGCCAAAGTCAGATGCTTAACCAACTGAGCCACCCAGGCGCCACGAGAGAGCAGAGCATTTTAAATTTTGTTAACGTAGGTGGGTTTGCCCATTTGTGGTGGCTTTTTGGGGCAGTGCAAATTTTCACACTAATGGTGTAAATTCAGCACCATATTTTGACACCTGCTACATCTGATTCAAATGCAAATAAAAAATTGGGTTTGCATAATGAAAAATCATTCATTTTTCCCTTTCCCATCCCAGCAGGAACAGAAAGCAATTCCAAGCCACTCTGCAAATGTATCCAAGGTTAGAGATTTTGGAGGGAGAAGCCAGCCAGCATCTCATGCCCCAAATCACTGAAGCACTTCAGACGACTGACTGACTTAAAATAGTAAGGAAGAGCGGGGTGGAGGGTGAGGGGGAGAGGGGAACCTTCAGGGAAAAATCCAGTGAACTTTGTCAATGTTCTGTTGCAGAACAAGTTCTTTCTAGAACCATCTGAGAGAGGCTTATCATGTTGGATTTGATCGCTGGGGTTGGCTTAGGTGGCACACCCACCATAGTCATCCCAGTGCGATGAGGGTCAGACCGCACTTGATCAGTTAGCACTTGATCCCTTTGCTGGGGTCTAAGCTCAGCAATGCAATAGTTTCTTCAGGCATCCCCACTCATCCACCCCCAGACCTTCCCAAATGTCCCTCTCCTCTTCCCTGAACCCCCAGTGCCACTGCTCTCTGTGTGGCCTTTTCAGCCTTGCTGCCCAGAAAGTGTTCCAAAGCCCAAGTCCACCAGGCCTCCCTCTCCATGTTCCTTCTAGCAGGTAGAGCTGTGTCTGGGAGGCTTCTTCATTCTCCTTATCCTCAGCTTCTCCAAATGAAACCCACAGTAAATCCCTCCCCAGACTGATATCTTGGAAATGATTAATCTCTCAGATTAACCGAATGGGCTCAAATATAAAAATATTTTTAAAAAACAGTAGGGTCGTTAAAGAGTGACAGATTTAAGCGCCATCTGGGCTCGCTGGTCAGGGTGGCGCGAATTCCATCAAACGGCTGAACGGTGCACGATCTGGGAATCCCATCTGTTTTATCTAACATGAATCAGTCCAACAGTTTGGCCATTTTGATGTTAGAGCTGTTTAAAGAAAACCCTGGACATATAATACCAATAGTTTTTCCTTCTCTAAACTTCTAGAAAACAAAATATATGCTTGATTATAAGAATTAAAGATAGAAATGAAGTTTGATTTGATGCTAAGAGCAGCCCTAGATGAATTCTAAATTGACTTTTCATAAAATAATTATTTCCCCAGTTTTATTTTTTTTTTTAAACCTTTGGGACCATATGTGGAGACTTTTCTTAGGGTTATCATATGAAAGTTTATATTAATAATTTTTTTCACTGAAAACTACATTGATAAGATTTTGGATCTTGTAAAACAGGAAACTGTTTTGGTTTTCTTTCTCATTTTAATTCTTCCTCTTCTGGTCCTCTCAACAAAATATTTTTTATGAAAATAATATAAAAGTACTATAATAGAAAGCAGTCAGATCTCACTTAGACAATTTTAATGGTTCTTAAGAAACATTTTTTTTAACAAGTCTTCTCCTAGTTATTATAAATTGCTTTTAACCTTTAGTACTTTGGACTGCTTCCCTGTCTTGCTGTGCTATAATAATTCTTAGAAACACTAATCAGATTTTCCTGTCCCCAATAATATAGTTCTGTTTCTGAACAGTAGCATTAAATTGCCCCAAAACAAATACCCTGGCTACCTAGTCTTTAACAAGCAAGAAAAAAAAATACATGATTTCTAAGAGTAAGTATTTTGAGATTTCATTCTTAAAAAATCATAAACTACAAATGAGATGATCTTTGAATTGGAAAATATTCTATGATATTGTGATTATAATTTCTATCTTTAAAAATGTGGAAGATAATCCTATTTAGTTATTATGAGGCATATTATAGTATTTTACACATGAAACACATAAAAACGAAGCAATCATAAAACCAACATTCAGGTAACTGTGCATTAAAAGCGGGATTGCACATTATCACGTGAGTTTATTCCATTTTTTTGGTTGCCTTTTATAGCTCTTAATGTGAAACCAAAATAACTTCTTCAGTACTACATTTGTGTTTTCTAGCCATTTTACATACTAAATATATTTCCTAAAACTGAATTTTCTGGAAATACAAAGCTGGCCCTATGCAGCATGTTATGAGCATGTGTATTTATTATTTCCTCATCCATAAAACCAGGATAATAATATCTTCCTGTAAAATTCTTTTAAGGATTATATTTAATAATGTTTGCAAAAGTACATTAAAAATTTTAAAGCACTGTGCAAATATAAGGTATTACTAACCCTAATAACAATAATTTCATATTCTTTATGGAACAAAAACTACCAAAAATAAAATATCCTTTCTCCCAATCTCCCTTATGATTAAATAAAGACGCACATTTACTTATATGAATCCTTTCTTAAACAGCATTTCACAATTGGTTTTAAAGTATCCACTTCAGGGAATTACAAAATATCAGAGAAAAATTATTTCTACATTTGACAAATTTTAAAATGCAGAAGCCAATAGTTAAATTGTCAGAGACTTTACTTGGATCCTTTTCTTTCCTAAAAGTTGCTGTGGCCAATTCAGAGCTCTCAGAGCACATGAAAACTTCTGTCTACCCAGAGCGGATAAGGATATACCTCTATGTTTATGACCCTGATCGTCTCAGGAAATGTCAGTGGTCAAGAGTTACAATCCATTTAGGTCATCGACTGAGGCAAACACTGGGACCACTAACTTCTCTTTTTTCTTCAAGAGTATAAAATAAATGAGCAAAAAAAAAGGGGGGGGGGGAGAAGTTCTGAAGGATAAATACTATTTACAAAGTCTTTAAGGAGAGAAACTGCACTACTAAAATTTCATTAAATTTGCAGTCTTATCCTTCTCAGCATCACCTGAAACAAAAGGAATAGGTCCCAGCTTCAGGCTCCCAGTTTATTCTTTCCCCTTTCCCTGTGGTGACCAAGCCTGTGGCATGCTCCTGGAATATCGGTAGCAAATGAGATCCATCCGAACCCAGCTTTAGTGACAATGGAGCAGCTCAAGTTGTCCCTGTGAGATGCCAGCTGGCTTCTGCACAAAGGTAACAAGGTTTCTTTGTTTGTTGTTAATCCCTTTGGCTTTTTATCCTCCCCAATTTGTGCAGACATGCACGGGACACTTGCATCAGGTGGCTACAGTACTGATGCTTGCTCTCCACAATAGCGTGATGCCCACATCTTTAGGCATAACCCCAGCTCTAGAGCCTGAATACTGGTTCAGCATGCACACCAAAAAAGAGGTCAGTTGCACTTGGCTGCAAGATGGTTCTCCTGCCCAGAAGTGGAATGTGAAGACACACGCTAGGCCATGAGATATGGGTGGGCAACAAAGAGTGCTTGGGTAAAAATGACAAGTAGCTACAGTTGTGGGAGAACTACCACGGAGGCATTTTCCCTTGGCCAGGTAAAATGACCCTACTGAAGTAGAAAGTTGTCAACCAGAAAATGTTATTATTTATACTCATGCATGTGGCTAGTATCAAACGAGGCCCTGTTTGCTCCAGTTTCATACATTATTCCATCAATGGATACCTATCTCTAGGGTTCATAAAGTTAGGAAGAAATTTTCCCCGTGGGCTTCACCTAAGTAGCACAATGTGAGCTAAGAGAAGTGATGAGTTTGTACTGCCCCATTTTCATTCCAGTATATTCCTTGCCAAAATAATATTTTGAAACCATAGTTCATTTAACTATATCTCATTCCCTGTGACTTTATGCATTTGAGTAATTTTATTAAACCTTGATTTAAAGAAAATGTTGTCAATCCTCCATCTAGCATGAGATGTTTTATCTTTGTACCAACAGTGACCATCTCAGATCTCAGCACTGTATTTTGAGCCACAGGACAGTGGCCCATTTAAGGTAAATAAGAAACTCCTTCCCCCCCCAAAATTTCAATGTCTCATTATCCCTTACCAAAACTGGTGTAAAACTCAGTGAGAATTGGGAAATATTTTATAAATATATTTATAAATATTCTGAACTTCATAAGTTATTAAACTGGATGATGGCAAAGTATAAGACACTATCACCCATCTGTCAGGTTAACCCATAAATCTGTACCTTTGTATGTGACAATTTGTCAAGTTAGCAAAACTAATGAAAAAATAAACCTTCTCCTAAAAATCTTAGTTTTCAACTCATAACTATTACCTAAAAAAATCTTTTAAGGACTTAGAAGATATAGGGGTGCCTGGGTGGCTCAGTCAGAAAAGCATGTGGCTCTTGATCTTGGGATCGTGTGTTCGAGCCCCATGATGGGTGCAGAGATTACCAAAAAAAAAAAAAAAACGAACAAACAACAACAAAAAGAAGATATAAACCTATTTTTTCAAAGCATAAATTCAACAAAATAGAACCAATGGTCTAATGTCAGTAGCTAATGCAATTCTCTCTCCACAAAAGCAGCTATGGGGAAGAGACACTAGAAAAGACTGAAAATCTACTTTGGCTCAAGATAATTGATAAAATTCTATTCCTCCCTTTAAAAACAAAACCAAAACAAAGTGATTATCTCTGTGTCAGCTTTTTAAATGATTTTGAGTGTAACATATAGTCAAATTACTAAAGATCACACAGCACAATTAAATGTGTGCTGAGATGTATCTTAAATAATCTCAAACTTCTAAAATTTCTGTGGCTTTAGCAAAAGCATCATAAAGTACTCGACAACCAGAGTAAACCTCTTTAAAGTGACAAAATAGCAAGGAAAGGTCAGGGAGCCAAGCAGGTCAACAAAGTCCTTCTTCCCAATCTGGGGTCATTCTTCCCTCCGGCACTGATTGGTCTCCCAGTAAATTCCACATTAGCTCCTCCCTTCAGCTGCAGCAGAAACACTTGAACTGCCTTCTCTCTCCACAAAAGTTTAGTTTGCTGATTGGGCATGAAACAAAGGGAAGACAGCAGGGGTACAATTTATAAGGGGGCAGGCAAGGTTGACAGGCTATTGTGCTCTGGAGGCATCCACAAGCTGTTAATTCTATTTTAACATCGTTAATAAGACTGTTAACACATCAGACTTTGTTTAGAGACCTTGAAAACATCAACAAACTATTAAACGATCCACCTGAAATAAAATAGTATCCACTTTGGAAACATCAAAATCATACTTTTTTTAATCCTTAAAACTGAAAGACTAAAGAAAGGAAAAAGGAAATCTATTACTGTAAATCATGGGCAAATACCCCAAATTCTTACATTTAATACTCTTGAAACATTCTTTTTTATTTTGACATCATCTTTGATCTGTGAATTTTCAAAATAAGGAAATCATATCAAAATAGTTTTACTTCCATGTACATATGCAAAAAGGGATTAAAAACAAATGCACAGGTTTAAATATTTAAAATGAATAATTAGTCTGGCAGATTAACAGCACTTAATTTTGCAATAGAATAACATTTTGAGCTCAGTCTGTAAAGAAAGAAGAAAACACTCCATTATATAAGGAAAGTTTTTGTATTATACCCTCACATCCAACTGAAATACTACTAAGTAATTTTAGCAAGAGTAAAAAGTTCCAATTCATGACTTAAGAAAAAGAAAATTTTCTAAATTTTATTTTGCTTTTTTTTCTCCTTTGCTTTACTTAGCTTAATTTTAAGAATTAAGATTATTCAAAGTAAAAAGTACTATGCTTAAAATCAAGGTGACCAAATAACCAATAACTGACATTCAACAATGTTTATAAAGAAGAAATTTTAATTTGAATTTTTGGTGTAAATGTATTTTTGATGTCAAACTCTTTTCAATTAAAATAGCATATTTCTTATGGGATAATCTACTAAAATTACTATAATTGACACCTAACTATATTTTCATGTAAAACCAAAAATGTATATTACAAAGAATTTTTAATAACAGCTTAAAAACAATTTTCTGGACACTATATCGGAAACGAATGGAAAAACTTGAAGCATTTGGGATATGGCTTAAAGTACTGATTTTCTAACACACTATAATGCAAATTTGTAGGTGTTAATTTTAAACATCCTTGCTTGTGATTTAAAACAACAGTTACTTAATGCTCTTGCTAGCACTGGAGTGAAAAATTAAAAGCATGAGAAATTAAGGTGGAATCAAATTATGTAGAAGGGATATACAGCTTACAGAAGAGAGCAGGGAATTCTAGGAGATATTTAAATCTTTTGACTCCTTTGAGTGCAGCTGTTTATCGGTGACCAGTGGTGGCCTAGGGTTAGGGGAGATGGTGAATGAAAACACTGTGGAGGCTACTCACGAACCAGGACATTAATGTGAGAACACGGAAGTGTAAACTCATGGGCAAACGCTGAGACAACTCAAAATGCAATCTCCGCATTGAACACAACACAAGAGTGAGTTCTCAACAGGTCAAATGACCAATGAGCAAACGCGGGTTCAAGGCATGACGACTTTGGGTGACACACTCTGGGAAAGCATCAATCACCACACATTTTTACAAGTGGAAATCAAGGCAGGAACTCTGAATGATGACCGACGAAGAAATAACATTTGGCTACCACTGTTCAATTGCCTTTCCCAAATACGATGCCGGGTTTATCTCTCCGGCTTCCTACAATCTTTCATGTTTCAGATACACACATTTCAGCCCGAGTGTTTCAGTTGCCATAACAACTTCATAAATTTGTTCTCAGATGTCCTTTTTAATCACATCCTTTTTTTTGAAAAAGCTGGATGGGTCAGGACAGTGCCTCCAATTTATTTGGTTCATACCTGGCTCATGAGGAGTTGGGGTATTTGTTCCCTTACGTTAAGCTCAAACACCTGAAAATAATGTCACTATTCCTCTCTATAGGCAAAGAAGATGTTTTTAAAAAATGTGTTTGCATGTGGCCTTATCATCAAATTTTTAAAACCTAGGCGACAATGCCCAGGAATCGTCCCCTGGTTCATGACGTACAGAGATTGCTAACGCTGCCCAGTCGTGTACAGAAGGGCCCCGTGCACAGAGCAGCCGCTTTATTTCCAGATATCAATTATTCATACTGTCAAACAGGTTTTTGATAGAATCCTAGTGGTTTTAATTGGCTTCTAGTGACTATTATTACTAGTATCTTTAAAATAGTATCCACCTTACGATAGGAAAACAAAACCATGCGAGTATATAATAGTTTCAGCAGCATACATTAATTTTTTAAATACTTAGCAATATTTTCGGATTTCATTCCAATAAAGAAGGCACAGTAACCCTGGCACCATTAAACAAATGACTTTTGCCAACATCAACAACCAGACAATGGAAAACAGGACTCCACCAACAAATGGAGAGCGGGTGTCAAAAAAATTCAAGCTGAGGTTTTTGCATATGTAGTGAAACCAAAGGCACTCCCAGAAGGTATTGAAATGCACAGATAAGAACACAAAAGGCCCTAAAGTGGTTTTGAGGGTCACAATTTGCTATGAAACACAGCAGATGGAAACATGTGAAAGTCCACTCGAGTGAATTTAGAACGCTGGAGTATAAAATAAAATCTGAGAGTAATGGACAAATTAGGGCAATCAACAATTCTAGAGTTATCTTTAGGTGCACTATCACTTTGTTAGAACAGCAATATATTCATATATAAATACATAAATAAATATATATATATATATATATATATTTAAAATTAGGGGAATGAGGTAGAGGGGGAACACGCTGTTTATAACCCCATTTGTCGAAAATTAAAATACAGGGCAAACGATACGCAACTAAGTACCAGCAAAAAGTAAATATTGGCTATATTTAAGGAAAGAGATAAGAGCAGATGTTATTTAAAAAGTTGGACCTTTAACTTCAAAAAATACTACACATGACTAGTTTTTTGCTACTGGAAAAAAATCTTTAATTATGTAAAGAGCGAAGAGAAGGTGGGACTCTTTACCTTTGAATACTAAATTAGGAAGCAGCCGCATCAAAGGCAGGCTTGATCCGTTCTGCCTGAAAAATTAATAGGCTTGACAAGTCCTTTACAATATTTTCTAGAATCGCAAAAAAAAGAGGTTCTAGTGACACCCACAGTCTCAGGAACAAAATGCAGCCGTGAAGAAGGGATTGGGGTTGGGTGAGGGCTTGTTTGTTTGGGGGCTGTTTGTTTTTTCTTCATCACAATGGATAAAGCCTTCAGCCCCGACTGGAGGATCTACATGAGGACTTCCTCCGGCTTCTTTTCTCTTCTTCCTCTCTCCAGTGCCACTGCCCCACCGCCTGTCGCCTGTCGCCTGTCAGAGAAGGCCTGTAGCTACACCGGGCCTGGCTGGAGGGCCTGGCCACCCCAACCCTGCAGTTTCAAAGGGCAGGGAGTTGAAAGGAGGGGAGAGCTGTGAGAGGGGCAGGGATGCTGAGGAGAGACATCAATTCAGCATTCCTCAGTGGCCTCAGATCTTCGCACTTGTTTTCTTTCCCCCTCTTCGCTCCTGGAAGGGTGAGGCGGGAACCAACACTTCAAAGGGGAAACTTCTTGGAAGGACTTGTTAGCTAGCTCTGCACTTCCCATCAGCGTGATTAGCACCCAAGGTTGTTATTAAATGATAAAAACAAAATCATCTCTCTTAAAGAAAACCACTTTACAGCTCCTGAGTCACTTGCTGATGAAGATGTTGGTGTTCTGGGGGGGGGGGGGGGGGGAGGATAGCACAATGGCCTTGCCTTAGCTCAGCTCCTTTCAGAAAAATGGAAGGCACACCTCTGCAGAGTGGGGGCACACAGGCGGCCTTCTGCTAACACACCAAACTCTCGTCCTCTCTGCACCCGACTCCTGCTGCTGGGAGTGGGGAGTGCGAATAGGGGCCAGAACTCCATCAGGAAGGGGAGGGACGGAAAAAGGTCGCCAATTCAATAGTAGGAAGCCACCGAATGGGGCAGGATAAGGCAGGCACACAGACTTGGGCTCTGTGTCTGGGACCGAGAGGAAACATGGAGGTTCAAGGCAAATGCCTCCCAATGAAACAAACTTGGCTTACATTACTGGGAAACACTGATAAAGAAACTAGCTGAAGAGGACTATTTAAAGAAGAAGGAGAGGAGAGCTACTAATTCACTCAAAAACAAATCTTAATTGCTCAAAACCAAGCAGCTAAATTTCAAGAATGCCTAAGAGGGCTTTCAGAATATAACCTGCAGCACAAAACACACACAATATTATCTTGGAAAAATAAAAGATTTTCAGGATCAAAAATCAACTCAGAACTTTACCTTAATCTTTCCTTTTTTTTTAAGGGTTTAATTTTTTCCCATCACCCCCAATTAGGTCAGAATTTAAGTAATGTTATTACAATTTAACTATAAGCCATTTATTTTGCTACCTTTTTAAAAGAAAAGACGAAAGAGATGCATGTACCTTATTCCTAAAGAGCTCAAAATCTGAATTTAAAAGAATAAAACTTTCCTAAACAATTAGATAGAAAGTCAAGAAGGGTTTTTGCAAGAACTATCAAAAGACAATATTTATATAGAATTTGAGCATTAGCAGCTAGCCTGACACAGCAAAACCATTGTATTTTCCACTAGTTTTGTTTTGCTATATACAGCTGTGTTTTCACAGATGCAAAGCCATGTGTCTCCACCAAAAGGTCTAGGCTTCCCTTCAGATGTGAATGCAGATCAAAGGTTCAAACGCAGAAATACAAGATCCTTTTCCCTTTGGAACATGTTTTTATTTTTCTGCAGTGGCTGCAAACCAGAATTTCCATCTGTTGTCCTTCTGCAGCATACAGGTTAACCTTAGCAGTGGGGCTCGGCACACTGTTATCTCCGCTAAGAAGTGCGCAGATGAAGCACGTCTGCATGTATGCTCTGAACAGCTCCCCAACGTGCCCACCCAGCTGAGAGAGAACGGCACCAGGCAGGAGCAGAACCCATTTCAGTTGATACTGAAAAATTAATTTTTAAATTCCTCTGAAATATCAGATTATAAATTTAAGATGGGGTTTTGCTTTTATACAACATGCATCCTGATAAAGATAATATCAACTGTAATTTCCTGCCTATCCCTTCTCCCTCCTATACCCAGTAGTATGTAATAAGACATCCTGCATTTGACCCTGTTTTATGGAAAATCCTCTAATAGGAAATAATTTGATAAAAAAACACCTCATGAATCTTAAGTCATTTTTTATTTCATTACAAGTTAGTAATCCATAATTTTGAATGGAAATATTTTTTTAATTAAAAAAAAGTTTATTTATTTTGAGAAAGAGAGAATGGGGAAGGGGCAGAAAAGTGGGGGGAGGGAGAGAATCCTAAGCAGGCTCTAAACTGTCATCACAGAGCCTGATGTGGGGCTCAATCCCACAAACTGTGAGACCATGACCTGAGCCAAAATCAAGAGTCAGACACTCAGGGATACCTAGGTGGCTCAGCTGGTTGAGCATCTGACTTCAGCTCAGTTCATGATCTCACAGTTCCTGAGTTCAAGCCCCACATCAGACTCACTGCTGTCAGCACAGAGACTGCTTTAGATCCTCTCTCCTTTTCTCTCTGCCCCTCCCACACTTGTACTCTTGCTCTCTCTCTCTCAAAAATAAATAAAACATAAAAAAAAAAAAAAAAAAAAAAAAAGGAGTCAGACACTCAACCAACTGAGCCATGCAGGTGCCCCTGGAAATATTTTTTTTTAATTTATCTATTTTTTTTTAATAATCTTTCCCTTTGATTTCTATTCCTTTTATTGAAGATACCCTCAGAATGATTGAAGAGAGAAATAAGTTTCCCTGCTCCTTACTCTGAAAATGAATTTACTGCCATGAAAACATCTGCTTAGAAAAACAGTAAAAATAAAGCACTGAAAAAGTGGGAGCCTCTGAAAGTATTTTTGGCAGGTTTTTAAGGTCACTAAATTGAGGGGATGAGAGAGATAGAGACAGACAGAGAGTGGGGGGGCGGGGGGAGAGAGAGGCAGGCATATCTACCTATCTGTAGAAGAGCCAAAGAGGTTAGAGGGATGAATGGATGGATGGAGATGGCAGATACAAAGCTTTGGCTACTCCCTAGAGAGATTCTACAAAAACCCAAAGCGGAAAGTGTCAGGAACTGGTCCTAATGCTAATGTCTGAGTGCCATCTAGTGGTCTGCCTAGAACTGCACTCTGGTCTAGCTACACCTGGAAACCATCCTATGCTATGTAGTCTGTGGCTCCTTACTGCATATCTCCACCCCATTTTGGCTCATTCAGTACTCCCAATGCTCCCATCCAATAATTGTAGCTTTTCTGTCCTAATTACCAAATAAACCAAAAATACAAAATGCCTCCGAAAACAAAACGATAAGAGGGATGATCCCAAAGGTTGGGGTGGGTCTCCCAGAAGCAAAGTGTATCACAGGTGTTCTCAATGAGGGCTGCCTCCAAGCCATGTGCAGAAGCAGTTTCTACATAAGAAGTTGTTATGACCACACCTGAAGGACCAGACTAAACACACAGGGAGCCCTACTATCTACATCCGTGTCAGGATGTTAAGCTTTAGGGGGCAGATAATTAGCTCTATGACTGGGCATCAATATTCCTCCGTAGGTACTGAGAGGTAGAAAACAAGAGGTAGGTAGTCTGTTACACCTGAAAAGTACCTACTCCAACTCTCACTTTCCAACTGAAGTGACTCAGGAAGGTGAAGGCTTGTTCCCAGTGACCTGGGGAGACAAGAGGACTCATTTCATCATTTTCCCATGATCCGAGAAGGGGTCATTGAGAGGAGGGTGAACAGCTCTGAGAGTGAGTGGGGATGTGGGGGGGGGGGATACCTACATGTTCCACAGACAGTGCTGCAGAGTCCTGTGCCAGGGTACATGGCGACTCAGAGAGCTTAGTCAAAGCCAGCCCTGGCACATTAGTGTCTTACGCAGTGGTAACGGAGACTGATTTTCCTGTTACCTGTCTCACTCCTTCTCCCCTCCCTTTTCACTTTAATAACAAAAGTAAATGGTTGCATCACACTATTCTAAGCTCTTTCAATTTTATCTCACCGAATCCTCACAAAAAGTCTTTAGGTAGATACTATCATCCACATTTCAAAGATAGGGCAACCGGGCTAGAGAGGTAAAGCCAGCTCACAACAGTGGCAGTGCTGGGATCAAGTGTGGGAGTCTGGCTCCGGCCTGGGTCGCCTCCACAAAAGCACCTTTCTCCTCTGTATGAAAACATGGACACTTAAAGCATTTAACAGTTCAAGAAGGTGTTTGGGGCTAACAGGGTCAGTCCTTGGATATGTAGGACAAGGGCTGCCATGTAGTAAGTGTTCCCTAGCTATGTGACCTTGGGGAAGGATGTCATGTCAGAGCATCAGTTTGTCTGACTATAAGATAGGGCTATGTTATCTGCTTGTCCACCTCAGAATAGGTTGCTGAAAATGCAATGAGATCATCTGTGCGGATATGCTCTGTAAAAAGTCATGTCCAATGGAACAGAGGTGGTATTCATTTTCATCCCATGAGACCATCCCTGTTGCCCGACATCCAGAGAGGGCCTCTAACAAACTGACAACAGACGGTAGAAGCAAGGCCGACAGTTTCCATTCTTCAAATACTGACTTTGATTGTAAGTTCCATGGAGCAGGGACCCACAGTGTGTCATTACTGGAATGAGAGGACGTTCCCCTCTCCACATTATGCCAGGGCCCAAGAGGCAAAATGGATTTAGGAACCGTGAATTATGAATAATAATGAGAGATAATTAGGCTGATATTAATCCTAGTAAAACAAGCACAGTGGTTAATATTTCAAGCATACCTTGAAGCACCTCTCCAGCCATCTGAGGCGGCATCCTGAAGTACTCACGTGAGTGTGGTGGCCCATAAGGGAGGACAGATGCCCAGAGCTGACTGACCCACATGCCTGTCCCACCCACTAGAAGCCACTGTCCCGGCTTCATTCTGAGTTGCACTTGGTGTGCAGACACCTGAAAGAGCACAGCTACAGTGACGGCAACAAGATGAAGCACTGCAGCACCTGCCATACTCCTCTGAATTCTTTCCCCAACCCTGCTTTACTGAGATATAATTGACATATATTATTGTGAAAATTTAAGATATACAACGTAATGATTTGATATACATAACATTGCAAAATAATTACCACAATTACATTAGGTAACATATCCATCAGTTCACATAATTACCATTTGTGTGTGTGTGTGTGTGTGTGTAGTGAGAACATTTAAGATCTATCTACTTCAGTCTGGCAGGGAGAGGAGTGCTTAAGACAGGTGAGTTGCTGCATGGAAAGAATGGGCTTCAGAGTGGGTCTGGGCCTGAATCCTGGTTCTGCCAAACATCACCATGTGATCCTAGCAAGATTCTTAACTCTCTGGGCCATGTGCTCATCCAATATGAAACAGGATCACAACACCTGTCCCAATCCCAACCAGAGTTAAATGAAATGATGTAGTCACAAAGTTTTGCACCAGCCTTGGAGGGGAGCTCAATGTATACTCATTGAATGACAGAAAGAAAGGAGGGCGATCACCAAGAGATGATGGCGGTGTGCATCACCATAGGAACTCCACTGTAAGGAGTGTACAGCACGGTTCACATTTCCCTCGTGCACGCAAAACGCACAGCTTAATGCTCAAGAACACAGGCTCTGGAGTTGGGCAGACATCTAAGTTTTGTTAAAATACTACTTAATTTTAAAATTAAGACAATCTGACTTGTCTCAATGTGGCTCACTCCCGGCTTTGAGGCCAGAGGCTCTGTGTTCTATCCACTCTCAGTCACTGTTCTGATGTGATTGCTTTGGAGACCTTGATATAAAGCAAGACTATGGTGACAATGGAAGCACGATAATACTGTGGGCAAGAAAAGACTGGAGAGCTGAAGATTTGGCTGAACAGTCCCACCCCTCCATATGTGGGCCTCAGAGCTCAAGTGAAGGTCTAAGGCCCCAAGCCTCAAGCACCAATCCTTCCTCTTTGTGCCCTGGTTCGGCCCTGTATGTGTGTGGACATGCCAACTTGCACATCCAAGCTCAGTGTTTCACTTCCCAGCACACCTCACCCTTTAGCCACCACCTCAGGTCTGGGGTGTAACCGCTACAGTGGTACCATCTGCCCACCAGGACAGACCCAGGGTGAAATTCATGGATGCCCAGCTAACAGTGACATTTCCCAGCCTCTCCTGTGTCTGGGTGTATTCATGAGACAAAGTTCTGGTTGACAGGGTATCGTCAGGGTGACCAGGAGTATGAAACGTCCATAAAAGAAGAGCACATCCTCCGGGTTCCCTGTGTCACAGGCCAGGTCAGAGCAGCCTTCCTAGATAAGATGCTGAGGGTGGACGATCCACAAGATGAAAGGAACCTGGGTCCTCCCAGAGTCATCCTATACACCCTCTGCCACCAACCTACACTTAAAGTGAGAGATAAAGTGTCTTTGATAATGGCACTGTATTTGGGGGCCTTTTTGTTACAACATCCAAACCTGTACCCAACATTTATCTCAGTTACCCTACGTGTTTGAAATGGGTACCTAGATCACTGTGCCTAGCATATTAGCACTTGAATCAGTCTAATTTTGAGAAGAACAAATAAACCAAAATTATACAGTTGGTCCACTAGGACATATGGACCACTATGAAATTCCTAAGTAGAAGGGAAGGTTAAGAAAAACTAGCAAGGGGGACACTTGGATGGCTCAGTTGGTTAAGCACCTGATTCTTGATTTCAGCTCAGGTCATGATCTCATGGTTTGTGAGACTGAGCCCAGCATTGGGCTCTGTGTTGGCAGTGTGGAGCCTGCTTGGGATTCTCTCCCTCTCGCTCTCTCTGCCCCTCCTCTGCTCACGCTCTAAGACTCTCAAAATAAATAAGTAAACATTAAAAAAAAAAAAAAACTAGCAAGGAGGAAAAAAGAAAAAAAAAACCGGAGGACAAATGGAAAGCCAAGGAGAAAATAATCATAACAGCTTCTTGTGTAGTAGTTTAAATTTCCAAACAGATGTACATGATTAAGGAGACATTTTAAAATGAAACATCATTATTTCATTTGGTCATAACAATAATGGTGCCATTACCACCAGATGCGTAAAGTGAGACACAGATAGTTGCCCTGGAGGTACAACCAAGTAACTTTAAGTCTAGAATCCTAGATGCTCTCTCCCAAAGTTTTGTTGTTTTTTTTTTTTTTTTTTCAGATAGCCATCTTTGTCCCTAGGTTATCAGCCTCATGACAGTGACTCCTCTGTGGCCAATTACTTAACTCTACTCTTTTTTTTTTTTAATTTTTTTTTTCACGTTTATTTATTTTTGAGACAGGGAAAGACAGAGCATGAACGGGGGAGGGTCAGAGAGAGGGAGACACAGAATCGGAAGCAGGCTCCAGGCTCTGAGCTGTCAGCACAGAGCCCGACTGCAGGGCTAGAACCCACGGACCGCGAGATCATGACCTGAGCCGAAGTCTGCCGCTTAACCGACTGAGCCACCCAGGCGCCCCTTAACTCTATTCTTTTAAAAACATCTATCACCATACTCCCATTCTGAAATCTATAGGCACTCCTACTTGCCTAGAAAGCGAGATCCAAAATCCTTAGCCTAGAAGTCCAGGCTCTCCACGATCTGATCCAAACACAACTTTCCAATCTCATTTCCCGCCACCCCAACACAAACTCTTGCCTTCAACTGGGCTTGTCTTCTCAGCACACTGAGCACCTTCTTGCCTCCCCAGTGTCACACCCATTCTACTATGCATGTTCAAAGCCTACTCATCGTGGAAATATTCTTTTATTGCCACTTGCTCATCATGTCTCTCCCAGCCCATCACTGCAACTCCTCCCACACTTGGCTGACACAGCCCTTTCCACCTGGGAGAGTGGTATCCCTTGCTTCGATTTGACTTATAAGGAGAAATAACCTTCAGGGGCACCCTCACCCCCAGAGACTAGCTAAGAAGCCAACCATTCTCACACAGAGGCCTCTGCGTGGTTCCACCACAAGTGGTACAGGGCCATGACACCACTGAGCAGGGTAACTAGTACTGCTGGCACGCACACCAACCTTTCCCACCTCAGCCTACTCTGTGCCTATTGTGAACCCTGCAGCCACAGGTCACACTTTTGGTGAACAGCAGGGGCTATGTTATCATCTCTTCCCAGGGATATCTGTACTTTTATAGAGCACTTCCTTCTTATTTGGGTAGAAAGTCTTGCTCAAATCCCTAGCAAGTCACATAAGACAGGCCAGTCAGGGTGCTTGAGTGCTAGAAACGGAATATTCAGTCCTGTGTGAACACGTATTGGTTACTGACTGCCCCCAAGTCCACCCACCTCTTAAGGAATTCCTTCATCCTACCCACAACTTATGGTCTTCCAAAATTATCATCAAGATGCATAGTTCTCCCAGAGCCAAAGGGTAGACCAATTTAGACCAAACACATCATCCCCACAGTTAACATCTTTTTTTTTCTTTTTTAAACGTTTATTTGAGAGAGAAAGAGCGCAAGTGTTTGTGTGCACAAGCAGGGGAGGAGGAGAGAGAAAGGGAGAGAGAGAATCCTAAGCAGGCTCTGCACTGTCAGTGCAGAGCCCGACAAGGGGTTCAATCTCACGAACCATGAGATCATGACCTGAGCCAAATCAAGAGTCAGATGCTTAACTGACTGAGCCACCCAGGTGCCCCCACCCCCAACAGTTAACATCTTGAACAGAGTTAAAGATTGAACATGCTGGTGGCACATCCATTTGGCTGTCTGAGCTGGGACAACATGAAGGAGTGGTGCTAATGCCAAGATGCCTGGGGCTGCCTTCCCACCAATTTTGTGAATGTGCCCACATCCTTCCAATAAATCCCTTTTTGCCTAAAAAAGCCAGATTTGGTATCTCTTAAGAATTTTTGTTGCCCTACATCCAGATGGCCAACTGACACATGAAAAAATGCTCAACATCACTCATCATCAGGGAAATACAAATCAAAACCACCATGAGATACCACCTTACACCTGTCAGAATGGCTAACATTAACAACTCAGGCAACAACAGATGTTGGTGAGGACGTGGAAAAAAAGGATCTCTTTTGCACTGCTGGTGGGAATGCAAGCTGGTGCAGCCACTCTGGAAAACAGCATGGAGGTTCCTCAAAAAATTA
Organism: Panthera uncia; assembly: GCF_023721935.1. NCBI lineage: Eukaryota > Metazoa > Chordata > Mammalia > Carnivora > Felidae > Panthera > Panthera uncia. The sequence continues at coordinate 68,111,566 of NW_026057576.1, read as the reverse complement.
AAAACAGAACTACCCTACGACCCAGCAATTGCACTACTAGGCATTTATCCACGGGATACAGGTGTGCTGTTTCAAAAGGACACATGCACCCCCATGTTTATAGCAGCACTATCAACAAGAGCCGAAGTATGGAAAGAGCCCAAATGTCCATCGATGGATGAATGGATAAAGAGGATGTGGTGTGTGTGTGTGTGTGTGTGTGTGTGTGTGTGTACACACACACACACACACACACACACAATGGAGTATTACTCAGCCATCAAAAAGAATGAAATCTTGCCATTTGCAACTACGTGGATGGAACTGGAGGGTATTATGCTAAGTGAAATTAATCAGAAAGTGAAATTAATCAGAGAAAAAATCATGACTTCACTCATACGAGGACTTTAAGAGACAAAACAGATGAACATAAGGGAAGGGAAACAAAAATAATATAAAAACAGGGACGGGGACAAAACAGAAGAGATTCATAAATATGGAGAACAAACTGAGGGTTACTGGAGGGGTTGTGGGAGGCGGGATGGGCTAAATGGGTAAGGGGCACTGAGGAATCTACTCCTGAAATCATTGTTGCACTATATGCTAATTTGGATGCAAATTTTAAAAAATAAAAAATTAAATTAAAAAAAAAATTTTTTGTTGCCTTTGGGGCACATGGGTGGTTCAGTCAACTGAGCATCCAACTCTTGATTTTGGCTCAGGTCATGACCCCAGGGTCAGGACATCAATCCCCCGGTCAGGCTCCTTGCTGAGCATGGAGCCTCAAGATTCTCTCTCTCAGGATGCCTGGCTGGCTCAGTCGGTTAAGTGTCTGACTCTTGATTTCAGCTCAGGTCATGACCTCCTGGTTTGTGAGTTCGAGCCCCACACTGGGCTCCACACTAACAGTGCAGAGCCTGCTTGGGATTCTCTCACTCCTTCACTCTCTACCTCTCCCATGTGTGTACTTTTTCTCCCTCTCTCTAAAAATAAATTTAAAAATTTAAAAAGATTCCTTCTCTCCCTCTGCCCCTCTCCTGTGCCTACTCTGTCTCTTAAAAAAAAAAAAAAATTCTTTCTTTGTTGCCTTCTTTTGTTTGGCTCAGTCCATAAAGCATGTGACTCTTGATCTCGGATGATGAGTTCAAGCCCCAAACTGGGTGTACAGCTTATTAAAAAAAAAAAAAAAAAAAAAAAAAAGTTGTTGCCTTAAAAGAGCCTGATTCAGTATTTGTTGCTTAACCAAGAATCTTAACTGATAGAAAGCTATAACCTAGAATTCCATTAAATTAAAAAACATTTATTCTTGGGGAGGCTGGGTGGCTCAGTCAGTTAAGCAACTGGCTCTTGATTTCAGCTCAGGTCATGATCTTCTGGTTTGTGAGACCAAGCCCCATGTCAGACTCTGCACTGACTGCAAGGAGCCTGCTTGGGATTCTCTCTCTCCCTCTCTTTCTCTATCCCTCCCCTGCCCACACTCTCTCTCTCAAAATAAATAAACATTAAAAAAATATATTTATTCTTCTTGTCACATACTGAGCACCAAGATAGGTGCTGGCTTTCAAACAGGTACAAGGACTAGCCTTATCCTCAGGAGATTTAATGTAATATGGGAGACAAAATAGGATACAAAGTACAGTAAACATGAACAAAACTATAGAGATGCAGAGGAAGGGTGCATGATAGCAGGGTGAGTGTGGGTGATTGATAAGATACCATAAGAGGAAGGTGATATTTGATCAGGATTTCACCAAGTAGAATATGGGAAGAAGGGCACTATAAGGAGTAGGAACAGAATGAGCAATGGCAAGGAGATGGGCAAGAGCTGGGATTGGGGGAGCAGAGAGCTCATTAAAAGCAAGAATTTTAAGAGTGCCTGGGTGGCTCAGTCGGTTAAGCATCCAACTCTTGATTTCAGTTCAGGTCCTGATCTCACAGTTAATGAGTTTGGGCCTGGCATCAGGCTCCACACTCCAGTGTGGAACCTGCTTGGGATGCTCGCGCGCTCTCTCTCTCTGCCCCTCCCCTCCTCTCTCTTTCAAAATAAATAAACTTTTTTTAAAAAGCAACAATTTTTTTTTTTTTTTTTTTTTTTTTTTGGGACAGAGAGAGACAGAGCATGAACGGGGGAGGGGCAGAGAGAGAGGGAGACACAGAATCGGAAACAGGCTCCAGGCTCCGAGCCATCAGCCCAGAGCCTGACGCGGGGCTCGAACTCACGGACCGCGAGATCGTGACCTGGCTGAAGTGGGACGCTTAACCGACTGCGCCACCCAGGCGCCCCAAAAGCAACAATTTTAATGTGACTCAGGTACATGGTATGGGAAGATGATTCTGGAAAGGTAATTTGGAGTCAGGGAATAAAGGACATTGTATCACTGTATGGCCATGGAGGGTCTTCATTCTTCAGTGTTGGGAACTACCGAAACTTTTTAAAGAGTAGAGCAATGAGACTTGTGTTCAGAGACCTCCTTCTGGAAGACAGGAGGGAGGAGAGACCAGGCAAGAGAAGAGAGTGATGAGCTGGGATAGCAGTGAGGAAGGGATGGCCAGGAGCCATGGTAGAGAGACACAGAATTTGAGAAGTTGGATGGAATCAAGAATAACTCCAAAGGTTTCAGCCATGAAATACGGAAATGTGGCCTCAGAGGCATTGCCTTGAGTGGTGCAATGACCAGAACAACACACCAAACACAGAGGCTTCCCTGCTTGCCTTACTCCTCAGTAAACACATTTACCTTTGGCCAAATCAAGACTCAACCTCCTCTCAGACTGAGAATTAGCAATACAGTTTCTGATTCCTGAGCAGTGAGGGGGAAAGAGGGTAAAACCTGAGGTTTCCAACATTGTTCCTTATTAATTCCCCTCTAGACAAAATGTTTTTCTTCTGAAGAATCACAGACCATTTAAGTTCTTCATCAATGTTTCAAATTTTCCCCACCCTTTATCCCCTTTTAACAGCAAATGAGTAAGATTTGCCAAAGCAACAATGACATTGCAAAGGTACAGTGCACTGCAGTCTACTGAACTGCTACATTTGTTTAGCTTCTCTACCTTCATGACATAAGTTTTAAGGGTCTTTGTAGTCTTCACAGAACTGCACCTGGACTATATATGAAAAGTGGGTGCCAATTACAGTATTTTAGTTAAAACTGGTTCCTACGCATCATTGTCTTATGCTAGCAGAGAGCTGGCACCAGCAACAAAGGGTTGCTATTAATAGTACAACACAGAACACAAGCAGAAAACTTGAGTGAAATTATGTTTTTTAAAACCCAGTGTTTAGTGCCCAGAAAAGGGCCAGACTGTGCGGCATCTGTGCTGGGGGGATATGGGACTAATAAATCATTGCCATTTTTACTACACACAGGCAGAATATCATAGTACATCCAAAGCCAAACATTTGCTGTCCGAAAAAAAATGATTTACATTCCAGGGCTTTTTTTTCCTCACTCAATTTGAGAGTTTATGCATTTATGCATCCAAAATTATTTTATCAATTTAACTGTCCTATAATCATGAACAGTTTTTGATTTGGGAAGGGTTAAATTTATGAATGAAATATTAACATAAACATACATACACAACCTTATGTTCAAACATAAAACATTCATTTCAAAGTCTGATTTGCAGATGGAAAGCCATGTAACATGTAAAATCAGGCTAAAAAATGGTATTTTGGTACATGTAAAAAAACTACTAGCGAAGCTAGATGCTTTCTATTATCAGTCCAAGCAAGCAGTAAGAAAAGCATACATATTTTTTTGCTGAATTAATTTCGTCAGATTATCGAAACAATACAAAAGACCTTAAACACTGATGAAGGTAACGATATTTTTCTTCAATGAGCAACAATCTTAGGATGATTTCTTAAGCTTCAGGCACATTTGGCCATCCTATCTGCTCTGGAATACATTAGTGTAATAAAAAGGGGCTTCTAAATAGTAATGCAGGCGGTTCCACTAATCACATTATCATCGTAATGTATTGACAGCGAGAAAAGTCACAGAAAACAAGGACTGACAGGAAAACTGTTTCAGAATTCAAAGAACAACAGGCCATTTATTTTGGCATTCCATAATCATTTTACCTATACACTCTTTTAGAAAACTGGTAAAATTTAGGAAGCAGAGCCCTACAAGGGCTAATACATATTGGGAGCCTTCTGAATAGTCAGTGGCATTTAGATTTTTGTCCTAGGACTTGAAAAGTTAAAGGCATGGTCCTGCCAATTGTGAGATGCCCTCTCCAACACAGACCACCCACAACTACGGATTTTCCATCTGGTGAACAAAACAGACAGCTCCCTAATTATTTTTAAAAAGGATTTTTCTCCCGAACATACTTTATTTGTCTGTGACCTGGAACTTAATGGAAAACCTGGTATATGCCAACTTCATTTCTTATAATGAAACATCCTATTTTATTGTTTTAACTGGGGTTTTTCAAAGGCTCTGAGATAGAAATTATTACCCCCAGAGCTAACGCTCCAAACCACCAAGACAATTCCAATGAACAACTGTTTTCTCTGAACAGAGAGTATCTTGTTTAAATATTAACCGCTGAAGTTTTCTCTCACAACCAACATGATGAAAATAGGAGGGAAATTATTTTCAATCATTTTTAACTGGGCACCCATACTGCTAGTGTCAAAATCTATGGCTTTTCCAACAAGATGGCCACCTCTGCCAAAAGCATGCTCAGAAATGCCAACTGTAATTAAAATCTGGCACCTGTCTTGGGCACCAAATTTGCTTCTAACATCTCCATGTTGAAATGTGTCTCAGCTTTGAGAGGACGTAAGACGCTTTTTGCCCTCTGCCCTTTGGAAAAACACTCGAGTGGAAAAATTGACGGCTGTTATCCTGAAAATTACATTTTTTACATCTTAACTATACTACATCTTCTCTGCTTTCTTTCCCTGAATCTGTTTGTTTAATTAGTCCCAAGAGAATCAGCATACATTCCCTTCACACGTTTTGTTTTTATAAACCTCAGGAAAAACAGGCAGTGAAATAAGTTCTTCCTACCATGAAGTTGTGCTGGTAGGGAGGGGGTAGCAGAATAATGTGGATAGATTTCGTAAGGGGTTAGATATTATGGAATCAGGAGGCTATAGATGGGGTGGGATGCTTCCCTAAGAAGGCTTTTCAGAGACTAGAGAAATAAATCTTGATTTGATGCACATTGTCTTCTCTGACTACTGTCTACAGCTTGTGCCCCACCTATTGTTTTGTTGAGCTCTCAAAAATCTTATTAAAGTTTTTGTTCTTCAAAGAATCTGTAGCATTTCCCAAGAACAAACTCCCTTCTCTCTTACAAGCCTTTAACATGCTCGACACCTAGCCCCACTTAAGGTGAGGACAGAGCAGTCCTTGGGCCCAGCTACTACTTTGGAAGGGTAAATCTGTTGTACGGCTTGTCTCCAACAAGCCCAATGAACAAAAGGCCAAAGTGTGAGACCAACCAAGAGCACGCTCACTGTTGGGGAAGCTCCTGGGCAGGGTCCCTGTCCACATTGCCCACTGCCTTATCCCAGGACCTAAGGAGTGCCTTGCACAGAAAAAGTACTCAATCAATGCCTAGTGAATGAATACCAGGCAGATCTGGTATGAGTGTGCCTTTGTAAAGAGCACCTTATATTAACATAGGGCCACACTGGCTTCAATGGTAAAAGGAACCTGATGATTATCAACTGTTGCACGTGCAAGAAGATGCTTTTCTTCGGAGACTCATTAAGGGGTGCGGACACACAGATGTTCTGACCTTTGGGCTTGTCAGCCTCCCTCTTCAGAAGTGCTGTCAGCGACACCACTTACCCCAGGCCACCCAGAGCTCCTAAAACACATCACTCTTCATCAGAAATTAAAAAGGGGTAAAGGAGTGTGACAGAATGCTTAAGGTACAAATAGATTTTACTATTATATAATACAGAAAAGTGTATAAAAGTAGTTCCCAATTAATGACAGAGTTCTGCTTTTAAAAAAAAAATCACCAAGAACTTGCTTCTTTGGAGCTGAAAATGAATTTTTCCCAATGGAAAAGATGTGACGGCTATGGCCCCAAGAGAGCCTACAAAAACCCATTTAACTCCACAATCTCCCCAACACTATATAACAGCATGTTCATGGGAAAAGAAGCTGAGTTTAAACTGGGGAACTCCACAGCTACAGGAAAAAAAGATAACCAGGAAACTGCTAGTAGCTTATGGGTGCCCCATACCCCCTGAAGGAAAGCCATCTCCCTGGATCAGAAATTCCTCCAATGCAGCATTTTCCAAAAAAAAAATTTTTTTTTACTGCAACTCATAGGAAGAAACATATTTTATACTGAGAGCCCAGAAACACCCCCCCCCTCACAAATTAAAAGAAACAAAAGTTTTATAAAATGAAATTCAACATGTGATGTACTCTGACTAGAATAACTTCTCTTACAATTCACTTTCTAAATGCTTCTCATGACCTAATAAATTAGTTTCCAGCTCATTTATTGGGATCCCCAGTGTAAAGCACCATTGCCCTGGATAATCCAAACTGAGGAGCAAAGGGTAGTGAGCAGTAGCTGGTCATGTGTTTCTTCAACTTGTATACTAAATGCCTCAATTGTGATGTAATTATGAATAAAAAGATTAAAGTGAGACAATTTCCTGCAAATGTGTCAGAGATGCATGCATCCATGTGCAGGCTCCAACCTGTTTAATCAGTAGGTTCTCTTCCTTCTCTATTTGGTCAAAGATATAGATCTGGGCAGAAAACATGAGAGGATCTAGATAATTACAGACACTATATAACAGAGACTACAAATCATACTGACAACAAGCCTGATGATCTGTAAAGCTTAAAAAAAAAGTGTTCCTGGATATTCAGAACACATCGATATAATTTAATCAATGTTTGGGCTTTCACTACTGGAGCAGCATGCAAATGGTAGCTAGTAGTCAGAAGGTCATTGCTATCCACTAGGCACAGCCTCAGGAAGCAGAAGCACAGTACCCCAAGCCTGGTAGCCCCTTCATACAGACCTTCTGCTTTTTCTCTCCAGACAAAAGTCAAAGACTCTGGATGAATGAATGATTCTGGGGACTCCAGAGACAAGTAAGTGCCTGACAGGAACCTCATGAGCTCAGGGTGAAGTCCTCGTGAAGATCATGCCCAATAAGCACTTGAGTTCAGTAGATTAGAAAGGGGCCAATGTTTTCATTTTCATGCTGTTGGCAGATTCAAGCAATCCACCTACAACCATTGGCCAAGCCCTCCCGTGCCTGCTTTGGCTAACAGTGACTGAATATTCCCATCCTCACAGGAGGTACACATTGGCCAAAGATGCAGTACTGAAGGGTCAGAGTGCCCACAGGATGAGGCCCTTACCCTCCCCAGTGAGAGTGGGCCTCTAAACAAACCTACCTAAAGTCAGAGGTCAGAAATGAGGATCTTTCCCAACAATCTCTCAGAATCTTGCACTATGTCTGAGAACTTGGGACCCTTCTACAAGTTCCTCCTGGGGGAGTCATCTCTGATATGTGTCCTAAGGATTTTCACTAACACAGGTATGCATTTTTTGCATACTGTCACATTGTATTTAAAAATTCCATTCAGGGTCACCTGGCTGGCTCAGTCAGTAAAGTATTTTACTCTTGATCTTGGGGTCATAAGTTTGAGCCCCACGTTGGACATCTATTTTTTTTTAACATATCCCTTTTCTAAGTTTATTTATTTATTTGAGAGAGACAGCGTGAGTGGGGATGGGGCAGAGAGAGAGGGAGAGAAAGAGAGAGAATCCCAAGCAGGCTTCGTGTTGCCAGCTGCGGAGCCCAACTCTGGGCTCAAACTCATGAACCGCAAGATCATGATCTGAGCTGAAACAAAGAGCTACTGCTAAACCAACTGAGCCACGCAAGTGCGCCTAAAAATAAAATCTTAAAAATAAATAAATAAAATTAAAATTCCATTCAAAAAATTGGGGAACATTATTTTGAAATGTAATTTAAAAAATATTTTAACATTTATTTTTGAGAGAGAGAGAGTATGAGCAGGGGAGGGGCAGAGAGAGAGGGAGACAGAGAATCTGAAGCATGCTCCAGGCTCCAAGCTGTCAGCACAGAGCCCGACACCAGGCTCAAACCCATGAACCATGAGATCATGACCTGGGTTGAAGTCAGATACTTAACTGACTGAGCCACCTAGGTACTCCTCAGATTTAATTTTAAAAGGTTTAATTTGAATTGACATTTCAAGAAAAGGACGTACACCAATCTCAGAAACAACAAACGCTACTGAATTCATCTTGGACTTTTTATTTCTGTATTTTCATCCCTTCTTTTATTGTAGGACTATTTTTAATAAAGTGATTTTTTATTGGCATAATAAATAATGGAAAGATGTATATAGTGCCAATGCAATATAAATAGCTTTGGTTCATCTGGGTTCCTACCTTATCCACTTAAAATTCACTTTAACCTAGTTTATAAATGATTAATTACTCAGGGGTGCCTGGGTGGCTCAGTCAGTTAAGTGTGTGACTTCTGATATTGGCTCAGGTTGTGATCTCAAGATCATGGGATCAAGCCCTGTGTTGGGCTCTCCACTGAGCGTGGAGCCTGCTTGGGATATTCTCTCTCTCTCTCTCTCTCTTTCTCTCTCTCTTTCTCTCTCTCTCTCTCTCTCAAAATAAATAAACATTTAAATGATTACTCATTTTTTTTTAAGTTTTTGAGAGAGAGAGGGGCGGGGAATGAGGGTTCACACACACATGAGCAGAGGAGGGGCAGAGAAAGAAGGAGAGAGAATCTCAAGTAGGCTCCATGCTGTCATGACGGAGCCAGATGTGGGGCTCAATTCCACACAAACCATGAGATCATGACCTGAGCTGAAACCAAGCATCAATGCTTAACCCACTGAGCCACCCAGGCACCCCTACTCATATATTTTTTAAGATTTTATTTTTAAGTAATTTCTATGCCCTACATGGGGCTCAAACTTACAACCCTAATATCAAGACTTGTACGCTCACTGAGCCAGCCAGGTGCCTCTCATGTTTTAAAATCAGCAAAAAGCATACTATATATCAACTGAGGTTGTATAAACTGCAAACAATGTAGGATTATATGCTTGCATTGGTGACTGGAAAAAAGACTTCCCACAGGATTGAAGGCAAGAATTTTCAGAAAAAACTCCACAGACAAAAATTACATATTTTTCACATTTGTCATTTGTCAATATGGTTCATAAAACCAAACAATGAAAGTTCTATGTTAGAAAAGCAATAATCATGAAACAAAGTTAACGTTATGCACTGATTTTTTTGGCAAGTCCTCCCATAAAGGAAATGTATTTTTAGGAGAGGTATCAGTGAGTAGTTTAGATTTACACCTCCTCCCATATATTCATATTCATACATGTGTGTATTTATGTACAGATGTCTATAACTGGGTGCACACATATATATTTCCAGAACAGAAAAATCCTACAGTCCTTAAGGTAAAATAGCAGGGGGTACTGCCCATTAAGTTATTGGTTCCAGGCCTTCACTTTCTAATTGACAATTCAGGGCTACTTTCATCACTTGTCAACTTCAAACCCACATTCAACCTTTCCTTTTAGATGATGCTACATCTATAATACAGCAGTACTGAAGTATGTTCTGCAGGAATATTTCTTCAGAAGCACAGCTAAAGAGAAGGTAGAAAGGCAGAAAACCTGCTAAATGTTTTTCACATCTATCAATTACTTGAAAGAACACTGTGGAAAAAAACCCTAAATTTTTACACTTAAATATTTTCCACTAGCCTTAGCAATAATTCCAAATACTTAAAACAAGTACATATGGATTTAAATAAAATACAAAAAGGTATCTGATACAACAAAAAAATATCTTCAGCCTAACATGGTGAAGTTGGTGAAACATTAAAGATGACATTTTATGTTAATTAACATACAAAAACTATAGGGACATTTAGTTGGCTCCAAACTAAATGATTTTTAAAAACCATAATGAGATCAGCAAACATAGTAAATAGTTAAGTATGCAACTGTCCAGTCTATTAAGTTGCCTCACAAAGAGGCACCTGGGTGGCTCAGTCAGTGGAGCGTCCAACTCTTCACGTTGGCTCAGGGCATAATCCCAGGGTCATGGGATTGAGCCCCACATTGGGCTCTGTGCTGAGCGTGGAGCCTACTTAAGATTCTCTCTCATTTGACAATACATTTCATATATTGGAAAAAAAAAAAAAAGATTCTCTCTCTCAGGGCACCTGGATGGCTCAGTCAGTTAAGTGTCCCGCTCTTGATCTCGGCTCAGGTCATGAACTCACTGTTCATGGGATTGAGCCCCACATCGGGCTCTGCACTGACAGTGTGGAGCCTGCTTGGGATTCTCTGTCTCCCTTGCTCTCTGCCCCTCCCCCACTTGTGCTTGTTCTCTCTCAAACTACAAAAAAAATTCTCTCTCCCTCTCTGCCTCCTCCCCTGCTCATGCTCTCTCTCTAAAAAATAAGTAAATAAACTGCCTCATATGAAAAATACACAAAATTGTTTTGATAGGTGCTTTGAGCATCAGTTTTCATGATTAAAAAACACCTAAAATAAAAGAATCAAACTTAATTTTATTTTAAAAGTTTATTTTGAGAGAGAGTGTGCATGCACATTAGCCAGGTAGGGCAGAGAGAGAGGGAAAGAAAGAATCCCAAGCAGGTTCCACACTCAGCATAGAGCCTGATACAGGGCTCAATCCCACTATGAGATCATGACCTGAGCTGAGACCAAGAGTTTAGGGTGCCTGAGTGGCTCAGTCAGTTAAGCATCTGGCTCTTGATCTCAGCTCAGGTCATGATATCACAGTTGGTGAGATCAAACCCTGCATCAGGCTCATGCCAGCAGGGTGCAGCCTGCTTAGGATTCTCTCTCTGCCCCTCCCCAGCTTGTGCTCTGTCTCTCAAAATAAATAAACTTAAAAAAAAAAAAAAAGCATCACACGCTCTATCAAGTGAGCCAGTCAGGTGCCCCAAAACTTAATTTTATAAGTATAAAAAGTTAGATTAAAATCAGATCATTCTGTTTAATTAAACTCTACACTACATAGAGAGTATACATTTTCAGCTACACATAGAGCAATCACATGCCTGGCATTTTCCCAGATAATTTCAATCTCAAATATTTTGTCCAATTACCCATTTCCACAAATGTACTCAAATCATGTGCTCAGTGCATACACCAAACTGTGGCTCTAAAAATATAGTCACCTTGTATAGGCAAAAAGGATGGGTTTATACTTTATTTTAATTTTTGTTTTTGGCTTTCATGTGTTACATATAAATGCATTTAAATAACTACTAAAGGGGCGCCTGGGTGGCTCAGTCAGTTGAGCATCTGACTTCAGCTTGAGTTTGAGCCCCACGTCAGGCTCTGCGCTGACAGCTCAGAGCCTGGAGCCTGCTTCGGATTCTGTGTCTCCCGTTCTCTCTGCCCCTCCTCTGCTCATGTTCTGTCTCTCCCTGTCTCAAAAATAAATAAAAACATTAAAAAAAAATTTTAAGTAACTACTAAAGCATTGCTTCACTCCTTTAAGAATGACTACAAATGCTTATATTCTAGAATTGGATTTAGCCAAGTAGTTACTGTTATGGTTGCCCATATTTATGAAACAATGTATGATTAAAGGTTAGCAGCTTTAATTTCTGCATTTCAGAAGCTTGCATTCCAAAAAGTAATAGAATTCACAAATAACAATAAATATGTGAGGGCACTAAATAACGTGTTGTCTATATAGAGTGACCACAAACCCTGGTTTGTCTGGACAGTCTTGGCTGACTTCTAATGTCCCAGTGTCAATATTAAAATTATTTTTTTAAGTTCATCTATTTATTTTGGGAGAGAAAGAAAGAGAGAGAGTGTGTGTGTGAGTGAGCAGAAAAGGGACAGAAAGAGAGGGAGAAAGAATACCAAGCAGTCTCTGCACTATCAGTGAAGAACCCAACATGGGGCTCAATCCCACAAACTGTGAGATCATGACCTGAGCCAAAATCAAGCATGGGATGCTTAACCAACTGAGCCACCCAGGTGCGCCCCTCCCCCGCCCCGTATCAATATTAACAGCATTCCTTTCACTCTCAAAAATGCCATATTTTGATGATAAATTCTAAGGCCACACTGTTGATCAATGGGAAGACTGGTATATTGCTGGTTTAGAAACAGCATATATCTCTATCATCTTCAAGATCTTCAAGTGGGTGATTTTTCAAAATTCAATTGGTTGTGACCTAAAATTCAGCCTTGGGTGAAAGAGTGTACAAAAGATACTAGGCCAGCACAGCCTTGTCAAAAGAATCCCAGCTTTGGAACAGAACCTGTGGCTGGGATCCTAACTCTGCCTTAGTTTCATATTGGGGCAGGTACCCACCCCTCTGCTCCTTGGTTCCCTGATCTAGCAATGGATAAGGTTAACTAATGTAATGTTAACCAGCACATGACTTCACACTTCACAGGCATTAAGAGGGTGCCTATGAGTCATACCACCCTATTCAAATTCTGGCACTACCACTTAGTAGCTAAGTAACCTTGGACAGAACCAGCCAGGGGGCCCTAACATCAGCAGCTCTGAGTAAGAATTAAGCCAGATTGTGTGTTGAGATGGCAATGTGGAGGAGAGAACTTCAGAGCAAGAAGTGTTTCCCTAGAGTCATCTCCTGAGTGACAGGGGAAGCCTGGGGATGGAGAAGATTCAGCAAAGGGATAAAAGTGTCAAAGACCAAAGAACACTACCTGACAGCTCCATGACGGCCTTTGTCAAATGACAGCATCTTGCTGACCCAGAATCCTGATTCTCAGTCCACATTTTCTTCATTTCTGTCAAATTCTTTATAAGGCAGAGACAGATTATTATCCTCCCACCCCAGACTATGTACCTATATTTTTTCCCAGTTAGTGACTTTATAATTTTATTTTGCAAAAATAAAAGTGACACAAGTACATTAAAAAACATTCAAAACTTTAGTCGCCCCTTCCATACTCCAAGCCTTCAATCTTTCCCCAAAGGTGACCGCCATTAAAGGCTATATATTCCTCCTAAAAATAGTATCTTCATACATACTTTTATTTACACAAAGATCATACTATATTGCACACTGCTTGGTTCAGGTAATAATATATCAAGAGGCTTGAGTTGAACAGTTGAAAAGATAGCTTCTAGAATCAGAATGCTGAATTTGAATCCTACATCTGCCACATTGTGTGGCCCTGGGCAAGTTACTCTGTGCCTCAGTTATCACATCTGTAAAATGAGGTTAATAATAATACCCATTTTATGTGATTACTGTGAGGGTTAAATAACATATCTAAGACACTCGGAACACTAATTGCTATATAAATATTTATTATTGTTAGTTATTACGACATGCTCATATGAACACACAGAGATCTACCTGGTTCTTTTCTTCATCATTTCTGGTGATTTACAGATATCCAAATTATCTGGGGTTACTTCTCTTCAGCCTAAAGAACTTCCTTAGCATTTTTTAAATTTATTTTTTTATTAAAAAAAATTTAAGTTTATTTATTTGAGAGAAAGATAGAGTGAGTGGGGGAGGGGCAGAAAGAGAGGGAGAGAGAGAGTCCCAAGCAGGCTCTGCACTGTCAGCATGGAGCCCAGTGTAGGGCTTGAACTCACAAACAGTGAGATCATGACCTGAGTTAGATCAAGAGTCAGACACTTAAACGACTTGAGCCACCCAGGTGCCCCTCCTTTACCATTTCTTTTTTTTTTTTTTTTAACGTTTTTATTTATTTTTGAGACAGAGAGAGACAGAGCATGAATGGGGAGGGGCAGAGAGAGAGGGAGACACAGAATCGGAAGCAGGCTCCAGGCTCTGAGCCATCAGCCCAGAGCCCGACGCGGGGCTCGAACTCACGGACCATGAGATCGTGACCTGAGCCGAAGTCAGACGCTCAACTGACTGAGCCACCCAGGCGCCCCTCCTTTACCATTTCTTGTAGCGTGGATTTCCTTGTAACAAATTCTCTCAGTTTTTGCTTATCTGTAAACATCTTTATTTTAGCTTCATTTCTGAAGGATAGTTTTGCTGAACATAGAATTCTGAGATGACATTTTTTTCCTTTTAGCACTTGAAAGGTATCAATGCATTTACCTTCTACTCTCCATTGTCCCTGATGAGAAGTCTGCTGCCATTCATATCTCTGTTCCCTTGTAAGTAATGTTATCTTTTTTCCATCTGGATGCTTTCAAGACTTTATTTTTGGATTTCAGCAGTGTGGCTTTCGTGTGTGTGTGTGTGTGTGTGTGTGTGTGTGTGTGTGTGTGTGAGAGAGAGAGAGAGAGAGAGAGAGAGAAATTTATCTTGCTGAGGGTTTGCTGAGTGATCTGCAGGTTAGTGTATTTCATCAAATTTGGGAACTTTCTGAAAAAAAAGTTGAGAAACTTTCTATCCTTTACTCTGTCAAATATTTTTAGGGCCTCTTTTTCTTTCCTTCTAGAACTCTCATTACCTACATTAGACTGCTTGATATTGTCCCACAGGTCTCTGAGGCTCTATTCATTTCTCTTCAATCTTTTTCCTGTCTTCATCAAATTAGTAATTACTATTGATCTATTTTGAGTTCATTGACTCTTGTGCTTCTACAATCCACTACTAAGCTGATCCAGTAAATTTTTAAACTTAGTGAATGTACTTTTAAGTTCCCTTTTCATAAAATTAATTTTAACCATGTTAAAAGCATACTGGCATTTTATACTTTTACAATGTTGTAAAAGCATCACCATTATCTAGTTCAAGAACATTTTCATCACCCCAAAAGGAAACTCCATACACATTAATCAGTCATTCCCCACTCCCTCCTCTCCTCCAGCCAATGCCAATCACTGATCTTTCAGCTCTTTTTAATAATGTGTCTAATTTTTTCTTTTAATTTTGAGAGGAGACAGAGTACGAGTGGGGGAGGGGCAGAGAGGGAGACACAGAATCTAAAGCAGGTCCCAAGCTCTGAGCTGTTAGCATAGAGCCCAACGTGGGGCTTGAACCCATGAATTGTGTGATCATGACCTGAGCCAAAATCAGATACTTAATCAACTAAGCCAACCAGGAGTCCCTAGTGTGTCTGTTTCTAAGGAGATGTTCTCTATCTGCTCATTGTGTATATATTTACCATTAAGTCCTTCAACATACTTATGATGGATGCTTTAAAGCCCTTGTCTGTTAAATGCAATGTATGTATAGATCATTTTGAGTTTGGCCTCAATTAACTGCTTTTTCCCCCTTGTTTCTTCATCTCTACAGTTATTTTTTTTCTCAATTTTATTGATATGACTGACATATAACATTGAATTCATTTTGGGTATTCATCATAATGCTTTGATATAGTGATTTTTTTATAGGACTTTGGATATTATGATTGTTATTAAGATTCTAGATTCTGTATATTTCTCTGAAGAGTGATTTTTTGTTCTAGCAGACAGTTAATTTGGCTGAACACAAACACCACACTCTGTCTCCTCTGTGAACAGCAGCTAAGATCTCTACCCAGGTCTTTCAGCTTCCAGCTGCTGCTTTTCCATCAGTTCCACTGGAAGCTCTCTCTACACACACACACACACACACACAGAGCTTAGTGGCTAGCCAAGGATTTATGCCATTTTATATGTAAATTTTGGAGTTTATCCCTCTGAGCTCCTTCCCTCTGGGATTTCCCTCCTAACTTTCTGGCTGCTCTGCCAGTCTCTACCTCTCCTTCTAACACCTCAGTACAGTAAGGCTATGCTTTTTGCCACAGACACAAGGTAGATTTGAAGTGCCTTCTGGTAAAAAGCCACCAAAAAACTATCCATTGTAGTTTGTGTTTCAAGGGTAGATCTGTTTCAGTTTTTGCCTGACTTTGCTTGCTTTCCACTGCCTTAAAATAGTGGTTTTTAAAAATATTTTTTTTTACAGAGTACAGAATGTAATCTACAGAAGGTTTAGTGCAATCAAGCTACTTCACCATTCATGGAAACTACCTTATTATTTTTAACACCTACATCATTACTAGGGTATGACTATACCATAATTTACTTAACAAACCTCCAATTTACAGATGTTTTATATTATCATCACTTTGGGTAACAATAAAAGAATACTCTTTTCCCAGACTAGATGACTAAAATGTAGTGATTCAGTAAAGAGGCTTCAGAAACAGGGGGTTGGCTTCTGTTCCATCCCTTAGTAGGTGTATGAATTTGGATAAGTCAATAACTTCCCTGAATCTCACTTGCCTCATATGTAAAATGGGCCAAAGAATTTCCTCATGATAATACACAAATGCGCAAGCACAGGGCTTAGCACATGGGGCTCAAAAGAATGTAATCCTCCCCGAGAATAAGAACAAGATATAGGAGAGGGCAGATCTGGGATTGAGAGGAATAGTACAGGGCAACTGGGGATCAGAAAGCTGAGATGGAGGAGAAGGTTGCAAGGGAAAGGTGAAAGAGGGGAAAAAAGAGAGAGAGGCCAAAAATAGTATGTCTTTGTACAAGGTAAGATTCCATCAAATGCTTTTCTTGTTCAGAACTACTTTAGTCAACACTTGTAAAATGGGCAAGGTCCCTGCCCATAAGTCTTGCAGTTTTAGCACTTCTCTGAACCTTCTAGAGCCCTATCAGTCTGGTGCCAGAGTTATAACTAAAAATTTGGGTGGTGGGGGGGGGGGGGGAACACTATACTAGCCAGCAGCCTTCCCAAAGCCTCCCTCAACCTCAGGAAGATCTCCTCATAAAAACATTAACACCTGCACTACAAGGAACTCCAGAGTAAAGAAAGGCAAAGAAGTATAAAAGAACAGGATGGCTCAGAAAGAGGCATTTCATAATTTATCAGGGTAATATCCCCTATGTTGCCTCTCAGAAAAGCATTGCTAATGTAGTCCACATGACCATTAAACAAGGAATGCCCTGAGCTGCTTCTGCAGGAGAGGACGGGAATGGGCAGCCAGTATCCAAGCACACTTCTGCTGGATGAGAACAATCTACTTCTAGCCAGGTCCCACCCTTGCAGGGGTACAGAACACAGTGGCAGCAAGCAACGCTGCCCTAGCAGAAAATCCATATCCGACCCAACTCTGAGCACCTCTCAGAGCCTGTGGAAATGAGCAGAGCCTTTCTGACCACACCACCAGAGAAAATTCTACCTGGTGGCTCTGAACATGTATGTTAGCAGAGATTACCTTCAAATGCTTAAACACCATCTCTGAGCCGACAGATATGTACTGAAACAGTGAAGATCCTCAAGAGAGAATTAGCATAACATCTCCTTGTGAAAAAAAAGAAATCTTAAAAAGGAACCAGGCTAAAAACAGGAATCCTGAGCAACAGGAACCTAGGGTCTAGAGGGAGCAGTGGTTTCTCTAAGATAATACTGATCTCTCAGCATAGGGCCACCTCTCTCCTGCCCAATGCCATTTGTGTCCTGTGGAAAGAACTGAACTTTGATATGAAGGACAGAAATATTACTGAATGGCTACAAATTCCTCTGGACCTCCCATGGGAATCGAAAAGGCTGTTTTCTACTGGCCAAATAAAGAGACAAGCAACAGGGCTGCAGATGAACCTGGGTCTCTCACTGCCACAGGATCCTGGCTGGAGCAGGAGGACCACCGCTAAGCAGCAGGGACAGCTCTGATCAGACAGGAGCCAACCAGGGACATTTCAGGTAACTTATCGAACTCCTGGAAGAGGGCAAGCCGTGGGGACTTGAAGCACTGAGATTTGAACAGTCACGTTTGTACTGGTCTGGAGGCAAAGCCTGGAGCACCCTGACATACACATCATTATGCCCAGGTAGATTCTATAGACTGTTCTCGATCTGCAAATTGCATTCTTGAATTCTCTCCTAATTTTCTGGTTTTCTTCATGGTTCAGTTAAAGAATCATTTCTTGGGATCATCAGCAGAGATCCTGAAGCTGGGCTAGCCCACAGTGAGGGCCATTTGTCATTTCCACAGGTGGCCAAGAACCTGAATTCTGCCCTCATGTTGGGGAACCCTCCACCTTATGAGCCAATAGAAGCTGGAAATGCTTCCCTATTTCCCCAGCCCCAAGGGCTCTCTCACACACACTTGCCCCAGCCTAGGAACTCAGAGTCAGCCACACAAAAAAAGCAGGAACCATGCACAAGTAGCTGTTTCAAAGTAAAACCTCCAAGGGTGCCTGGGTGGCTTAGTCAGTTGAGCATCTGGCTCTTGATGTAGATTCAGGTCATGATCTTGAGGTTCATGGGATTGAGTCCTGCATCAGGCTCTGTGATGACAGTGTAGAGTCCACTTGGAATTTTCTCTCTGCCTTTCTGGGCTCTCTCTCTCAAAATAAGTAAATAAAAACTTGAAAAAAAAAAAAGTAAAACCTCCATATTAGTTGTGATACTTGACTTTTCATCATGGCCAATGTAAAAAAACAAAAACTTACACGAATATTCAGTTTTACTTGTTCCACTTGCAGCATGGCTCCCTTCCCCTCTACCCTTATGCATGAAGGAACAAAAAGAAAATAACATATCCCCAATAACAACTGGGAAATAACTAGCCATTGTCTCTACCTTTTATAGTCCGATATTTCATGGGATTTGCCTGCAACACTTAAAGGCACATTTGTGATTCTGATAGCCTAAGACTAAACTATATTACAAACTGATTACTGTCCAGAGCCTAAAGCTACGGTTTACAAGCCTGTTCTGCCTTCCTTCAAGCTCTCCATGCTTATAAATGACACCTTCCAGTGTCTTAAAGTATGAGAGGCAGCTAGCTCCAAATTCTCAGGCTGCTAATGGTTTCACATAAAATGAGCTCCTGCAATTTTATTACCACCCTGGTGCGAATTCACAGGTGAGGGGCCACCAGGGAAAGGATGTGGATATGTCTCTCACTCCTGGCCTCCTGACTTCTCCAAGTGCAAGAACTTTTCCACTCAATATTTCAAATGATTGCTCCAACTCCCAAGGCTGCTGATTAAGCCAAATAGGCTCTACTACATTACTGAGAGAAAGAGAAGTCATCAAGTCGCCTCTCTGGAGAAAGAGGGGATGTGAATTCACATTCTAACTTTATACCTCTAAAGCTGATTAAGCAAGCCACTGATCCTTTACATTTTGACTTAAATAGATATTTAGTGGGTATTACTCAATTAGAATGTTGAGAAGTAACTACTGGAAAATGTCCATTTCAATTTCAATCAGATAAGCCAGACATAAGTTTTGTAAACATGATATATGTATCTCACAATCCAAAGATTGCTGGTACATGGAAAAGTGATCATGTTAGCATACCAGATTCTATAAAGTGCACAATTCAGCACCTCCACATTTCTGTGAAGTTTTAACAACATACAACATGCCAAACACAGCACCAGTGAGCTGCTTTTGAAAGAACTCTAGAAGCCTTTAAAACAGGGCTCATTATCAGAAAATACATAAAATTCACATGTTCCACCATATCTAACTTTGTATGACTATTTTCTTATCTTTGAAAGTGATTTATGCCAGACTAGATAAATGGACAGATAGTAGGACTAAGAATATTTCTTAGTAGGACATTATTTCTCCTGGGGGAGGTGTCAGATAACCTAAAGCCATACACACTAAACATAATTTCTCAATTTTCAAAAACAGCTGACAAATAATGACTGCTTAATGAGGGAACTTTATTTTCTTGGTATCTTTTAAAAATAGAAAAGGCAAATCAGGGATGCATGGGTGGCTCAGTTGATTAAGCATCCGACTCTTTTTTTTTTTTTTTTTTAACGTTTATTTATTTTTGAGACAGAGAGAGACAGAGCATGAATGGGGGAGGAACAGAGAGAGGGAGACACAGAATCGGAAGCAGGCTCTAGGCTCTGGGCCATCAGCCCAGAGCCCGACGCGGGGCTCGAACTCAAGGACCTTGAGATCGTGACCTGAGCTGAAGTCAGACACTCAACCGACTGAGCCACCCAGGCGCCCCTAAGCATCCGACTCTTGATATCAGCTCAAGTCATGACCTCCTGGTTCGTGAGATCGAGTCTCACGTCGGGCTCTGTGATGACAGCACGAAGACTGCTTGGGATTCTCTCTCTCCCTCTCTCTTCCCTTCCCCTGCTCACTCTCTCTCTCTCTCTCCCAAAATAAATAAATAAACACTAAAAAATTGTTTTAAGTAAATAAAAATTAAAAAGAAAAGGCAAATTAACTTTTTTTGTTGTTGTTTATTTTTGAGAGAGAGAGAAGCAGAGCATGAGCAGGGGAGGGGCAGAGAGAGAGGGGGACACAGAATCCAAGCAGGCTCCAGGCTGTAAGCACAAAGCCTGACGTGGGGCTAGAACTCACGAACCACGAGATCATGACCTGAGCCGAAGTCACTCAACTGATTGAGCCACCCAGGCACTCCGCAAATTAACTTTTCAATGTAAAACATGTGAAAAACAGTTCAATATGGCAGACTCTACTTTTAAAGCTTTTTTAAAATTTCAAATTCAACTAAAACAACTTCATAAAAATGGCTTACATAAAAAAGTCTTCAAAGAATAACAAAACTCAACTTAAAAGTCACACATATAAAGTTTTCCTTTTTCAGATCAAAGGATCACCTAAAATCATTTGTCAGAGGCTTAGAAGTGGAAAAAACTAAACTAGCTGCCCAAAACTGTTTAACTCTGTAGCACATAACATTCATTAAATGACCTGCAGAGAAAATGCAAGCTTAATTTATTCTGCATGCTTTTGGTTTTACTTCCTGTCAAAATAATACTCATCCCCCTACTCAACTTTTTTTTTCATGCATTTTATCTTAAAAATATAGGCAAAGGAAGGAACACAGGAGGGGGAAAAAAGGTGAGAGTGGCAAGAAACAAACAAATCAGGATTTCTCGGTCAGAAATGTAAGATCAACCCCTGCGTTGAGAAGGGGCAGCTGGCCCTACAAGGAAGCAACTGCACTACTATTTATCCAAGGGCTACAGGTGTGCTGTTTCAAAGGGGTACATGCATCCCAATGTTTATAACAGCGCTATCAACAATAGCCAAAGTATGGAAAGAGCCCAAATGTCCATCGACGGATGAATGGGTAAAGAAGATGTGGTGTGTGTGTGTACACATACATAAAATGGAGTACTTCTTGGCAATCAAAAAGAATGAAATCTTGCCATTTGCAACCATGTGGACAGAACTAGAGGGTATTATGTGAAGCAAAGTTAGAGAAAGACAAATATCATGTGACTTTACCCCTATGAGGAATTTAAGATACAAAACAGATGAACATAAGGGAAGGGAAGCAAAAATAATATAAAAACAAGGAGAGGGACAAAACATAAGAGACTCTTAAATACAGAGAACTAAGGGTTGCTGGAGGGGTTGTGGGTGGGGATGGGCTAAGTGGGTAAGAGGCATTAGGGAGGACACATGTTGGGATGATCGCTGGGTGTTACACACGGGATGAATCACTGGAAGCTACTATATGCTAACTAACTTGGATGTAAATCAAAAAAATAAATTAAGAAAAAAAAGAAGGGGCAACCAGTTGGCTCAGACAGCAGAGTGTGCACCTCTTGGTCTCAGGGTTGTGAGTTCAAGCCCCATGTTGGGTGTAGAGATTACTTAAAATCTTTTTAAAAAATCTATGAAGAAAAAGAATAAACCTATGATAAAGTACATCATGAATACTTAATGCCTCTCAAAAGTATAGGATTAAAAATTGGAATTATTACAGTTACTATATTCTCAACATATTTTTATGTACAGAGTAGGTTTTGGGTCTTGTCAGCTTCAAAAGCACCAGCCAAAACACAGCCAGAATGAGTGCCGTGAACGGAAAGCGTTGAGCACAGAGCCTGTGCAGATAAGCCAGAACTGTAGGCAGCTCTGTGAGTGTAGCAACAACAGGGCCTGCCTGTTAGTCCTAAAGATATATAAGCTCTTTGTAAGGGAAGCTCTGGAATGTCATCTGTCTTAAATTACATCCACCTGGGATTATGTTCCACTGACCAATATGGACAGATTACTGGAATTTGAAAACCTCACTTTTTTGGTAATTGACATTTAAACTGTTTGAAGTTTCCCATTAAAGTCGCTTAAGAAATTAACTGCAGATGTGGGAAGCTAAGTGTACAGTAGTCACAGAAATGAAGTCATCTGAAGGGTCCAAATAACTTAGAAGTGCTTAAACATAGTTAAGTGCATTAGGAGGAACGGATGAACTGGCCTGCCCCCCAGGCTACAGTTTCATCACTTTCTCTCTGTTCCAATTAGGTTTCCCAGCCCGTTTTGAATGTAATTAAAAGAAAAGAGAAAGGCAAGAGGTTGACATGACGAGGGACTACCCCCTAAACCAGAGTGCGGAATGAAGCACTCACTTGATGGAGGCTGAGAGACAGTAAACATCTCTACTGCCTCCCCATTGCCAACAGCCGGCCCCAACCCACCTGCTCAGCTATGCCCAGCCCCTCTGCCAGGAGGCACCCCTACTCCACAACCACTCACTCCTAATTCTCCTGCTGTGCCTTTGCACAAGCAGTTCCCTCAGCCAGGAACGCCGTTCCCTCCCCTGTCATCCTCTCAAACCTGCTCAGAGGTCAGCTTCCCTGGGAATAGTCCCCATGCCCTCTGCAAGTCGCTCCCGCCTCTACTTTACCACTTCCCATGACACATCCTGTTTAGTCAACATTTACTAAGTACCTACCATGGGCCACAGCACTATGCTGGCTACTCAAGGAATAAAATATAATAGTGGCAGACTTACCTTTCAGTGTCTCATCTCCTGACCCAAGCACCTTAGACTACACAGTATCTTACAAAAGATGTGCCAACTAAAGTGTGTCCAGGTGCCTGGCATGGAAAAAAAACCCATGAGAAATTTTCTTCCCTTCCTCGTTCTCAGGAGCTCCCTAGGACTATGTAGGGGCATAATTTTCATTCTTTTCAGGAGAATGTATAAATGAATGACTGAATAATAAAATATAAGTATCTCTTAAGAAAACCATCAATATGTTCTAGAATTTCTTGTTATAAAGAAATATTCTATGAAGTAAATACTTTTCTCATTTACCTGCAGAATAAACTCCTACAAGCTAATGGTTTTGTCCTTACTAAAAGTCAAATTTAAAAATATCAAAAAAGAAAACCACATCAAGAAGTAAACCATATGGTTGTGAAGATAAATGTAAGTTTCTTATCCCTCATTAACAATAATGCTGGAAATACTAATATTTTTACTAATGCCTCAAAAACAGTACACTGATTAGTAAAATGCACACGTGTTAACAGTCCTGTTTCTATCTTTAAAAGTCATTTCTTCAGCTGATGCCTGGGGTCCTCGTTTTAGGAATCAAATGTGTGTGGAGCCTAAAAAGTGCTCATCACTGCTGGTCTCTGGCTAGTTGCTAATACTTAGAGGTTCCCACACATAACAGAATGTTTGCAGCCATCTGGCTGGTTTCAGACACTTGCTGATGAGCAGTCCTGCCCAGGCACTGCACAGAGACAGAAATGAAGAATGTGGTGCCTTGTCCTCAGGGAGCATCCAGCCCACCAGGCATCAGATCAACAACAGAATTCTTCCCCTATCAGCCTGTGGGTTCATTTCACTAATTCCCAATGGAGAAGTCATAAGGATACAGGGCTCTTCTCCAACAGTGGTCACTAATCCACGATTATAGTCAAGGCCAGAAATCCAAGCCTTCTAGAACACCTCACCCTAATATCAACCAGGGTATGTGGGGTGGGGGTTGGAGAACAGCGTGGAATGGGGAAAAAAAAAAAAAGCAGAAAAGAAAATTGCAGAATAAAAGTAAATATTGCTTTCGATCCTAAGATTTCTCCAATGAACTGAAAGACTGTGACTATTGGTTTAAACACATCTTCCAGGTGCTGAGTTGATCCCGAGTTGAAAGAAAGAAGTGTGTTCCACAGGTGAGAAATTTTGAAATAAACAGAATGTACCTGGGACACAAACACTGGCTGGAGGGATATTTCAACCACATAGACTCAGACAGACTGGGTTCTCCTAATGATACCTCGATGCCAAGGTAAAGCCACATTTTGACAGTAAAATAGTCCCTCTATCCACAACTCATTTACCTAAATGAATAATGTAGAAAAGTATGTACAGAAGATACCCCTTTATGTTTTCAAAAACTCTTTAAAAAAAGGAGAATACTAAGGGATCTGAAAACAGCCCTGGACTGTGTTCAAAAACTCAAGCCAAGAAAGAACCTTCAGATTTGACATATTAAATTAGCAGGAATGTTTAGACAAATCTATAATCTAGGAAAACATACATACACCCACACTCACACATAAAAAGTTTGCCTTTCCACCCTCTCATGTCAAGTGAATAATGAGTAAGGAATTCTGTTTACTGTGACCCTATGATGGTTTTTTCATTCAAGAATATTTAGTAAGTGCCTACTATGTGTCAGGCACTATGCTGGGTGTAGGCATAAAGAGTAAACAGAGATTCCAGTCGAGTGGGTGAGACCAAACAAGAGGAAATGCACCCATTCATTCACATCATGTTGAACTGCAAGCATAATGAAGAACAGGAAGCTCTGAGGGAGGCAAATGGGGATGTGAGGGAGGACATGCTTCAGATGGTCGTCCCCCTCCCCAAGGAGGTGGCGCTTATGTATTATCTTGTTTCCTTTTTATATCCATTGTTTATCAATGTCCTTATGAGCCAGGCACCATGCATTCAGTGCATGAGCTCATTTAATTCTAACTGCTCTCTGTGGTTAAGGATCACAAGCTGCTTTTACAGATGACAAAACTAAAGGGAACTGGTTAGTAAGTGGCAGGGCCAGGGCTCTGGCTCAGGTCTGTATGACCTTGGGGAAGTGTCTGAACTCCTCTAAGCCTCAAAGCCCATGGTCTGCCTTCCTTGCTTAAAAAAGCAAGTGAAGGCCAATGATGCTGGAAGGGGTAGTGTGTGTGAGAAGGGTGGAAGCAGGTGAGCTACAAAGAGTAGAAGGAACAAGACCAGACTCGCCCTGAAGGGCCAAGAGAAGGAGCTCTAAGGAGCTAAGCAGAGAAGTGAAATGAACTGATGCGCATTTTTTTTCCTTTTCAAATTCTTATTTAAAATCAGTTACTTAACTGATCTGTGTATTTAAAAATTGTTTGGAGGAAACCACAATGAGATACCACTTCACACCCACTAGGATGGCTATAATAAAAACAATAGAAAATAACCAAAGTTGGCAAGGATGCAAACTGAAACCCTATGTATCGCCAGTGGAATGTAAACTGGTGAAGCCTCTGTGGGAAACAGTGGGCTACTCAAAAAGTTAAACACAGAATTGCCATATGACCCAACAATTCCATAGCTAGGTATATACCCAAAAGAACTGAAAACGGGCGCTCAAATAGTTATGCATAAATATTCATAGCAGCACCATTCACAATCACCAACAGGTGGAACAATCCAGATGTCCATCAACTGATGAATGGATAGACAGAATATATACCTACAGGAGAGTACTATTCAGCCACAAAAGGTAATGAAATACTGACAGATACATGCCATAACATGGATGAACCTCGAAAACATGCTAGGTGAAAGAAGCCAGTCACAAAAGCCATATATTGTATGACTCCATTTATATGAAACATCCAGAACAGGTAGATGCATTGACAGAAAGCAGGCTGACAGTTGCCAGGGGCTGGTGGAAGAGGGCTGCCTGCTAATAAGTAAAGGCAGAACCTGAAGATGAGAGGTGGGAGGAAGAGAGTCAGCAAATCAGAGAGAGAGGTGGGTGGTGTGTGGAATGGTGAGCCTTCTGGTTGAGTGGTGCAAGGTAAGCAGCCCTGGGAGCAATGTTAGAAAGGTGGGTGATAAGTGAGGAGACACATGCATGCCACACTCAGGGGTCTGGACTTCATGCAGCCAACAGAGGATATCATGGAATTTATGCTGTGTAAGGGGGAGATCAGAGCCCACTTTAGGAAGCTTAAGGTCAGTAAGAAGTGAGTGTAGGGGGTGGGGAGGAGCAGGGAGATTTCTAAGGGTAAATCCTCTCCCCAGTCTCAAGCATGTTACCAGGTCACCTGGTAAATTCCTGGCTCTTCTGCAGCACAGGGAGACACTCATGACCCAAATTCACAGCCTGGACCCTTGTCCAGGGATTGGAGGACAGGAGGGGCCCCACAAGCTATGTCCATACTTGCTTTCCTGGTAGAAGAGAAATTCTCTTTAGTGGCCCACCTCCTTTGCAGGTAAGGCATGTGAGAGGATTACAAACATGACATTATTACAAGCTGGTTTTCTCATATTCACTGGGTATCTCTAGGTGAACCGTGGACTATGGGAGCTAGAATAGGCGGGCTCTAAGAGCTCTGTGCTCCACCCACTGGAGCATTCGTGGGTCAGTATGAAAGCTCTAGGAGCGCAGGAGATAACTAGAAGAGGATAGAATGCAGGCAAAAATCACATCTCCACTTCTCTGAGACAATCTTGCAGATTAGACTAAAACTTAAGGTATCTACCTCTAATTATTCCTGATCTCTTCAAGATTTTGTATTTCCAGTACAGCCAAATTATTTTGAAATCAGAGCCCCTCTGTACTGTGGCAGTCAGCAGCCACTTAAACTAAGGACTTGAACACAGCAAGCAGCTGGCAGCAGTCCCTGCTGCAGAGAGAGAGAAACGAAGACACCTCCTGTATGGGAGCTCTAAAGGATAAGAATGAACAATACATGAACAAAACAACCTCCCAACGTGGCAAGAAGAGTTCCAATCAATTACTGAACCCACAAATTTGGGGAAGGCAAAACTTTTATCTTCAATCTCTGTTCAAACTGAGCTGAAAAAGGGACACCTGGGTGGCTCAGTTGGTTAAGCGTCCGACTTCGGCTCAGGTCATGATCTTACGGTCCGTGAGTTCAAGCCCCGTGTCAGGCTCTGTGCTGACAGCTCAGAGCCTGGAGCCTGTTTCAGATTCTGTGTCTCCCTCTCCCTCTGACCTTTCCCCATTCATGCTCTGTCTCTCTCTGTCTCAAAAATAAATAAACGTTAAGAAAAAAATTGAGCTGAAATGGACCAAAATAACTAAAAGCTCAAAAAGCCATATATTTTATATTTCTGAATTCTCTAAAGTCCTCTTACTTTAAGTCAATAATTCCTTTCTAGATTCCTTCTAGATTATGGAATGTCAACCAATAAGAGGCATCTAGTCCAACCTCCTGTTTTAACTGTGAGAGAAATAAGGCTCAATTTAGACAAGAGCCTTGAACAAGGTCAAGGGCTAACTGCAGGGTCAGCACTGGACTAGAACCCCAGAGTATCCATCCAAGATCTTCTTGCTTATACCAGAGAATTAGTAATTTGATTTTGTTTTGAACCTTTTTTTTTTTTTTTTTTGGCATTTGTAAGAAAAACTTGAATAGCACCAGTAGGGATATTAAACCACTTCTGATCTTTCAGAGCTTGTCTTAAATAAGTTTCTACTTTAATCTGAACTAACAGTATTTTCCTGAAGGCAGAAATCATCCAAGGGTGAACTATGACTCATTGGTATAATCTAAAGAATCTATCACTGTTCCAAAGAAATCTACTTAAGACTCAAAACCTAAACATCACATTTCTATGCTCTGTATAAAATATGCACTAGCAATAGTTAAAGGATGAAAACAATTCAAATGTCCATTGATGGATGAATGAATAAACGAAATGTGGTATTTACATGTAATAAAATATTATTCAGCCTGAAAAAGGAAGCAAACTCTAACACATGCTACAACATGGATATTGACATTATTCTAAGTGAAATATGCCAGACACAAAAGACAAATATTGCATGACTCCACTTATGTGAGAATATAGAATAGTCAAATTCATAGAAACAGAAATGGAGAATAGGGATTTGGGACAGGAGACAATGGAGAGTTATTCTATAGTGGGTACGAGTTTCAGTTCGAGATGATGATATAGTTCCGGAGATAGACAGTAGTGATGGTTGTACAAAAATGTGAGTGAACTTAATGCCACTGAACCATGAACTTAAAAATGGTTAAAATGATAAATTTATGTTATATATATTTTACCACAATAAAAAAAAAAAGGCACAAATTTCCAGAAACACTGTCTCAAATACTTCACTTCCTAAATGTTCTTTTTTTATTTGGCAAACTTATACTGGGCACTTACTATGTGCTAAGTACTGTTTTAGGGCTGGGGTATATAGCAATGGGATAAACAGAACAAGTGTCTGCTCTTATGAATAGCTGCATGGGGGATGGGGTGAAGACAGGCAATAAACAGACAAACATACATTATGTCAAGTGGAAATGAATGCAATGGAAAAAACATCAGGTAGAGTGAGAGGGATGAGGGCGTGGAAATAGTTGGGGGGAAGTTGCTATGTTGTATAGGTGGTAAGGAGGCCAGTCTGCCTGGAAGTAATAAGGGGCCGCGGGGCACAGATCCGCTTCTTAAGTTCCTTATAAACCTTTCAAGGGAAAAGGTCAGTATAGAAATATTTCCTCTGCCATCTATGTGTTTTTAATTTGACTTAAAAAGTGATAGAAAGGACCTGGCTGACTCAGTCAGTAAAGCATATTACTCTTGATCTCAGGGTTGTGAGTTTGAGTCCCTTGCTAGGCACAGAGATTACTTAATTAAAAAAAAAATTAATTAAGGGGTGCCTTGCTGGCTCAGTCGGTTAAGTGTCCGAATTTGGCTCAGGTCACGATCTCATGGTTCTCTCCTGGTCGGGCTGTGTGCTGACAGCTTGGAGCCTGGAGCCTGCTTCAGATTCTGTGTCTCACTCTCTGCCCCTCCCTTGGCTCACGCTCTGTCTTCTCTTTATTTGCTCAAAAGCAAATAAATATTAAAGTAAATAAAAATTTAAAAAAATTGTTTTTTAAAGTGACAGGAAAACCAACTTCCGTATCTTTTCCGAAGAGGCATGTTTGTAAGGAGACAATTTATATCTCTCATTGCTAGAGCGCCCTCCAGTGCCTCTGTGTGAAAACTGCATTTGGCCCAGATTTTTTTTTTTGTTTTTGATTTCTTAAACTTTTGTATTTGGCCAAGAAATAAATACATATTGTCTTTGATATGTATATTAAGGACATATCATCTTTCTCACAAACAATACTGTGACATTAAATAAGAAGACAAGTGTGCTTTAAAATGAGCCTGCACTACTTGTAAAGTGGTACAATGTATACATGTACAATGGTATTTTTAAATAATCATATAAACTTTCAAAAGGTTCACAGAGTCTCTTTTTTAATTCATTTTTTTACCAATGTAGAACTCTCAGTTAAACAGTGAACACATTCTACCACTGAACTGTGACCCTAATTTTACTGAAGGTGGCCAAGTAGGGCAATAAAGTAGGAAGTGTCTTCTAAAATTTCCAGTATTTACATGTTCCGAATATTCATATTTGAAAAGTGTCCTGCAAATACTTACAGAACACTCTACCTTCTTGGCCAGAACACAGTGAAGGGGAACAGGTAAGTAAGACGTGCCCATACTAGCATCCTATTAAAATAGAATTTTTACTTTCTCACAGATATTTACTTTGAATTCTTTATTATAAAATCAGGCACCTCTGTCAATCTCAAAAGGCCAACTAAGAGGAAAACATTACATATGGTGTAGTTCAAAAGAGAACTTGCAAAAGGGGTAAAATTCCATAGCTGTTTCCAGAACCACCCACAAGCAAGGTCAGTGTGACAGCTGAGGCCACAGAGAGAAAAGCTGGCCCTGAGTGACAGCCAGAGGATGGGGTTCTTTCTAGGCCAGATGCTGACGACTGTGACAGTCTTGCTTACTTTACTGTGCACAGGCCTGCAGATGCCGAGGAAATTGGGCAGATGAGCCTCCAAAGGGCACACTGCAATCCAGGTATCTCACCCTTTCTGGAGGATGATCTGAAAACAAGCATCAAAGAGCTTAAAATGTCCATAGTCTTTGAACCAGCAAGTTCACATACAGAAATTCACCTCTAAGTACATGAGTAAGAGCTGCCACAGAGATTTGGGTATAGGGACATTATCTCTGCATTTCCCGAGGCAGAAAACTTGGAAATAGTTTAAATGAATAGCTGGAATTATATACACCCAAATATATATGTGACAGAGTCATGGAACTGTAGCGTATATCAATGCTCCAAGATTAGTTAACATCCTAAAACTTAACCAAAATATAAAATCAAAGCAACTAAATAAAAAGCCACCTTAAACTTGGTTTATGAAAGGAAGGGAAGGACGATGTGGAAAAGGAGAGAAAGAAAAGAAAGGGGAAGAGAAGGAAGGAAGGAATAAATCTCAATTCTTGAGCCCATTTATTATCTACATCATTCAAGTGAGTTATTTAATTGATATGCGATAAAACATTCAAGTTAACAACATGAAATAAATTAAACCTGTTTGAATTACAATGGATTTAAATTCATACCCAGTGACCTATATGAAAACATAAACGTTATTTCTTTGATCTTTTTATTAACTAATAAAATTCTGAAACTGTTGCCATCATGAGCAATGTGTAGAGGAATAAAGAAGCCAAATGTATCAATAGAACACAGCTCCAGTTGCACTCAGGGGCACGAAAGCATATTGTTTTTACAATTAACAACTCTTCCAATCTTAAGAACAGTCATCAAACCCATCAATAACCACTCCCCAAGGAGCCCAGCTTTCTTCTCCCTGCCTTCCTAAAATTTTAGCCACATGTACCTAAAATTTTAGCGGACTTCCTCACAGGGAGTCACACATAAAATAGCAGCTCCTATAGAGCAGCCACCACAACACCCAGTTAAGGAAACTGACCAAAGGCTGTTCTCAGAAATTACATCAATCAGACATTGGCTGCTGTAAAGCCCTAACTGGAGAAAACAGTCACTTCAGGAAAGTACTGATGCTGAGCCGTGTCAGCCACTCTGTGGATGTGATTTCACTATGTATGATGTCTTCCCCCAGGCTCATCCACAACCAAGCATATGTGTTCACTTTCTAAGTCTCATATGTAAGTAACTTCAGAGAATACTCTATCCTCAACACACCACATGGAGTATTTCTAGAATAGTAAAGTGCATATGTCACTCAAACATTCTGTAAGACAGGGGCACTCAGGACAGTTCCTTGAGAGGGCAAAGACTTTGGTGGCCACAGTCTGGGGAGTAGAGAAAAGCACATGTGGTAAAATTGTCCTCAACTCCGCTATGGGCCCATGGGGCGAAGGGGGTATAGGGTAACGGTTGTTTAGTCAGAATTCATCTTCAGGTCCTGGCCTTTCCTACCTACCTGCTGGCCTTTCCCACAGAAACCATTTAGGTTACCCAATGTTCTTCCTCCTGGCCTGTACCCACACAGATGGTTCTAGTTCACAGCAAAACTCTATGACAGGGAAACAGTACAATGAGAGCTGAAGCACTACACGCTGGAATAGACAGATCCACATGCAAAGGCTATGCTATTTAGTAGACGTGGCACAGCCTTGTTTTGGCAAACAGTACCTTGCTGGGAGTTTCCCTTTGCAGGGATATCTTCTCCAGGAGGTACCACCCATGGACACATGCATCTTCCGACTCAGGCCCAGCTACCACTTTTAGTTCTTACTCACCAGCTTGGCTGTTGCCCACTAGTTTTTCTCTGGGATACCTCATTTCCCACCAACTTCTCCGTCCAGCCCGAGGACGTGTTCCCTGCCCCCAGGCTACTCCTGGTCTATGTACCCCGTCATGGTATTTCCTACATCCTCAGAGTCTCCTCCCTCTTTCTCTTCTCTTCAGCCTCTTAACAGAGGCCCTGGTCTACCATCTTAGGTCATCTTCATTTCATCCTACAGCCCTTCACTTCTCTCTCTCTCGCCTCCCCCCCCCCTTTTTTTTATGTTTATTTATTTTTGAGAGAGAGAGAGACAGAGCACAAGCAGGGAAGGGGCAGAGAAAGATGGAGACACAGAATCTGAAGCAGGCCCCAGGCTCTGAGCTGTCAACACAGAGCCCAATGTGGGGTTCAAACCCATGAACCATGAGATCATGACCTGAGCCAAAGTCGGACACAACCGACTGAGACACGCAGGTGTCCCAGCCCTTCACTTCTCTATCTCTAGAGTGAATAACTATCCTGCTTTGCCTGAAACAGGTTTCCTGGAATGTGGGACTTTTGGTGCTAAAACCAGGAATGTCCTGGGAAAGTTGAGATGGTTGGTCCCCTGCCTCCCGGACCACTTAACATTACTTTCTGCCTTACAACCCAAAACATAATATTTGTTTACAGCATCTCCTTTTAGCTTCTCACCATGCACTTGGGCAAGTAAAGTCAATTTCTAATGATGCCAATAAATATTTCAAAATAACACTTCAGGGCACCTGGGGGCTCATTTGGTTAAGCGTCCAACTCTATTTCAGCTCAGATCATGATCTCATGGTTTGTGAGTTTGAGCCCCACATCCAGCTCTGGGCTGATGGCTCAGGGCCTGGAGCCTGCCTTGGCTTCTGTGTCTCCCCTCTCTCTGCTCCTCCCCCACTCATGCTCTGTCTCTGTCTCTCTCTCTCAAAAATAAGTAAACATTAAAAAAAATTTTTTAACTAATCAATCTGATTCATCATATTAACATACTTAAGAAGAAAAGCCACATGATCACAACAGATACTGAAAAAACATTTTATAAATTCAAATCCATTCTTTTTTTTTAAGTTTATTTTACTTATTTTGAGAGAGAGAGAGAGAGAGAGAGAGAGAGAGAAAGAGCGCGTGCACGCGCAGGGGAGGGGCAGAGAGAGAGGGATACAGATAATCCCAAGCAGGCTCCACACTGTCAGCACAGAGCCCGACATGGGGCTCAATCCCATAAACCATGAGATCATGACCTGAGCCGAAATCAAGAACCAGATGCTCAACTAACTGAGCCACCTGGGCACCCCAACTCAAATTCTTGATCAAAATTCTAAGCAGGGGTGACCAGCAAAATTGCAGAGAAAGGAACTTCAAAAACCTAATCCTCTACAATAACAATGAGAATATTGGCAGTCAGAATGAACTTTTTTAGAATTCTAGACATTAACCAAAGGCCTGCAGCAATCTGGGAGCATTTATTCAAGAAACACGGATGAATCTCAGTAAGAACAGCAAACCATGTGGGTTTTTGTTGTTGTTGTTTTTTTAACTTACCCACTCCCTCTCCCCAGTTCGGTGGTAGCCTTAAAAACCAACAGTCATAATCCTTGTGAAAACCAGCAGCCTGGCAGCCACTGGAGGGGACAGGGTAGGGTGGGAGGTCTTTGAAAGCACCACACACAGAGAACTGCCACCTGGTAGCTCCCTGGAAGACTCCATTTGCAGGGCTCACCTGGCTTAGAGCCTGAACAGTGGGAACAGCATTCTCCCTGAGGGCGTTTGTCAAAACAATCAGAAGCAATTATTTAATATCATCGCTACCTGAGATCCTGGATAACAGGGCAAACGACAGGCTAACCAAAAAGCTTAAAAGGAAAAGCTGGAGCCAAGAATATACAATGGAGAAACAACAGTCTCTTCAATAAATAGTGTTGGGGAAACTGGATAGCTACATGCACAAGAATACAGACCACTATATTACACCATACACAAAAATTAACTCAAAATGGATTAAAAACTAGAATGTAAGACCTGAAACCATAAAACTCCTAGAAGAAACATAAGCAGTAAAGTCCTTGACATCAGTCTTAGCAATGTCTTTGTGGATCTGACTTCAAAGGCAAGAAAAACAAAAGTAAAAGTAAACAAATGGGACCTCATCAAAGTAAAAAGCTTCTGTACAGCAAAAGAAATTAACAGGAAAATGAAAAGTCAACCCACTGAATGGGAGAAAATATTTGCAAACCACATATCCAATAAGGGGTGAATATCCAAAATATACAAAAGGAATTCATACAACTCAACAACAACCTGATTATGAAATGGGGAGAGGATCTGAATAGACATTTCTCCAAAGAATACATAGAGATGGCCAACAGGCAAATGAAAAAGATGCTCAACATCACTAATTATTAGGGATATGCAAATAAAAACCAAAATATTACCTAACCCCTGTAAAAATGGCTATTATCAAAAAGACAAAAAATAACAAGTGTTGGAGAGGGTGTAGAGAAAAGGGAACCCTCACATACTGCTGGTGGGATTGTAAACTGGAGCAGCCACTATGTAAAACAATTTGGAGTTTCCTCAAAAAATTAAGAATAGAACTACCCTATGATCCAACTCTTCTACCTCCAGGTAATAGGAAAACTTTCACTAAAAAGATATATGCACTCCTGTTTATTGTTATGTTCACTGCAGTACTGTTTACAATAGCCAATATACGGAAACAAAATGTCCATCAACAGATGAATGGATAAAGATGTGGTATATTTATACAATGAAATACTACTCAGCCACAAAAAAGAATGAAATCTTGCCATCTGCAACATGTTTGGATCTTGAGGGTATTCAAGCAAAATAAGTCAGATGGAGAAGAGCAAATACCATACAAATACCATATGATGTTACATGTAGAATCTTAAAAAAAAAAAAAAAAGAAATGAACAAACAAAATAAAAATAATCTCAGATACAGAGAACAGACTAATGGTTACCAGAGGGTTAACAGGGTTGGGGGCCTGGTGGGCAAAATGGGTAAAGAGGGTCAACAGTATGGTGAAGGATGGTAACTAGACTTGTGGTGGTAATCACTTTGTAGTGTATGCAGATGTTAAATTATAAAACTGTACACCTGGGCACCTGGCTGGCCTAGTCGGCACAACACGCAACTCTTAATCTCGAGGTTGTGGGTTCAAGCCCCATGCTGGGTGTAGCGATGACTTAAAAATAAAATCTTAAGGGGCGCCTGGGTGGCGCAGTCGGTTAAGCGTCCGACTTCAGCCAGGTCACGATCTCGCGGTCCGTGAGTTCGAGCCCCGCGTCAGGCTCTGGGCTGATGGCTCGGAGCCTGGAGCCTGTTTCCGATTCTGTGTCTCCCTCTCTCTCTGCCCCTCCCCCGTTCATGCTCTGTCTCTCTCTGTCCCAAAAATAAATAAAAAACGTTGAAAAAAAAAATTAATAAAAAAAAATAAAATCTTAAACAAAACTGTATACCTGTAGACCTTAAATAAAGCTTTAATGAAAAAGCTGGAAAATGAGATATCCGTCAACTTTGAAAAGCTCTGACCTTTTCCTGGGCTTCTGAAAGGCCGCAAACAGGGAGGAGCCAAGATGGTGGAACAGCATGGAAGTTATCTTTGTGTCTTGTGTCCATGAAATACAGCCAGACCAACACTAAACCATCCTGCACACCAGGAAAACTGATGTGAGGATTAACACAACAATCTGCACAACCTGAACCACAGAATTCAGCAGGTACGCAGCGCAGAGAGGTGAACTGGGGGAGAGAAAAGCTATGGAGGGCAGGGAGCTGTTTTTGCGTGGGGAGACAGGATGAGGGTGGGGGGGGGGAGAATACGGGGAAAAGCACCCCCCCCCCCGAAAGCAGCTGGAGAGAAAGTGGAAAAGTGGAAACAGCCACAGGGACTGAACTAAAAAGGGAGAAAGGAGAGGGTTTGAAAGGCCACACACACGTGTAGGGCTATTGCTAGCAGACCCACCTTACAAGAAATACTAAAGAGGGGCACCTGGGTGGTCAGTCTGACTCCTGATTTAGGCTCGGGTCATGATCTCACGGTTTGTGAGTTTGAGCCCTGCATGGGGCTCTGCACTGACAGTGCGGAGCCTGCTTGGGATTGTCTCTCTGCCCCTACCCCACTTGCTCTCTCTCTCTCTCAAAATAAATAAATAAACTTAAAAGAATTTTAAAGACATACTAAAGAGAGTTCTTCAGGCTGAAAGTAAGTGATCCCAGACAGATCAAATCCATACACACACATACACAGATAGTAATAAAGTAATTAAGAATAAATGCATATTCCTGCTTTCTTCTCTTGTCTAATTTAAAAAGCAACTATATAAAAGAATATTATATAATTGTGTTGTCAGGCCAGTAACATATAGAAATGTAGTATATTTACCAATAACAACACAAAGGAGGTGAGAACAAAGATGTACTGTGTTAAAAAAATGGCACCAGATGGTGACTCAACTCTATAGGAACAAATGAAAACCAGAACTAGTAAATAAGAAAGTAAGTATAACAAATACTATAAAATGTGTGTGTGTGTGTGAACTTGTGGCTCCTTCTCTAAGTTTCTTTAAAAGACATAAAATTGGGGTGCTTGGCTGGTTCAGTCAGTAGAGCATGTGACCCTTTACCTCAGGGTCATGAGCTCAAGCCCCACATTGGGCATGGAGCTTTCTTTGAAAATTAATCAATTAAGGGACGCCTGGGTGGCTCAGTCAGTCGAGCATCCGACTTTGGCTCAGATCATGATCTCACAGTTCGTGGGTTCGAGCCCTGTGTGGGGCTCTGTACTGACAGCTCAGAGCCTGGAACTTGCTTCAGATTCTGTGTCTCCCTCTCTCTCTGCCCACCCCTACTCACGCTCTCTCACTCTCAAACATAAAACATTTAAAAAGTTTTTTTAATTAAAAGACATAAAATAAGTAAAACTACAACAATGTATCCTGGGTTTGTAACATATAAATATAATATGTGGGGCACCTGGGTGGTGTTGGTTGAGCGTCTAACTTTGGCTCAGGTCATGATCTTGCAGTCGCTGAGTTTGGACCCTGTATCAGGCTCTGTGCAGATAGCTCGGAGCCTGGAGCCTGCTTCAGATTCTGTGTCTCCCTCTCTCTCTGCCCCCCTCCACTCACTCTCTCTCTCTCTCAAAAATAAATAAAAAACACTAACAAAAAAAAAGAAAAAAGAAATAAATATAATATGTATAACTATAATACCACAAAAAAGAAGAAAAGGAAATAGAACTATATAGAAGTAACATTTCTCTTCTGGAATTTAGTATAAATCAAAAGTAGATTCTTACAAGTTAATATGTATATGGTGATATACTTACGATGGAATATTAGCCAGCCATAAAAAGGAATGCAGTTCTCATACATACAACATGAATGATTCTTGAAAACATTATGCAAAGTGAGATAAGCCAGAAACAAAAGAATGTAAATTATATGATCCCACTTACATATCTAAAGTAAGCAAATTCAGAAACAGAAAGTAGACTAGGGACTACCAGGTGAGAGAGAAGGAATTATTGCTTCATGAGTACAGAGTTTCTGTCTGGAGTGAGGAAAAAAATGTGGATAGTGGTAATGGTTGCACAACAGTGTGAATGTGGCAATGCCACTAAACTGTATACTTAGAATGGTTAAAATGACAAAGCTTATGTTACATGTATTTTATTTTACCACAATTCTTTTCAAAAATGTACATGGTAAGCCCTAGAGTAACCACTAAAAAATCTCTTTAAAAACAGTATTAAAAAAAAAAACTGTGTCAACTATACTCCAATTTAAAAAGTAAAAGAGTAGTTAAAAATCATTAAAGAAATTTAAAATATTAAAACATTACAAAGTATTCACTTAGTGCAAAAGAAAGCAGTAAAGAAGGAATAGAGAAACAAAAAAGTCATGAGATACACAGAAACCAATACCAATAAACACACTACAGGGCGCTTGGGTGGCTCACTGGGTTAAGCAACCAACTCTTGATTTTGGCCTAGGTCGTGAGATCAAGCTCTGTGCCAGGCTCCATGCTGAGCATAGAGCCTGCTTAAGATTTTCTCTCTTCTTCCTCTGCCTCTCCCCCACTCACACCTGCATTCTCTCCCCCCCCACCACAAAACACACACACACACACACACACACACACACACACACAGTACAAAAAAGGAAAACTACAGACCAATATCTCTCATGAACAAAGATAAAAAACCCCTAACAAAATATCTGCAAATCAAATCCAAAAATGTATAAAAAGAATTATACACCATGACCAAATAGGATTTATTCCAGAGATACAAAGCTGGTTCAACATCCAAAAATCAATTAATGTAATCTGCCACATTGACAGGCTAAACAAGGAAAACCATATCAATTGATGCAGAAAAAGAACCTGATAAAATCCAACACCCATTCACAATAAAAAACAAAAAGTATCAGCAAATGGGGAATAAAAGACATCTACAAAATACATACAGCTTATATCGTAATTAATGATGGGAAACTGGATGCTTTCCCTAAGATTGGGAACAAGGCAAGAATGCCACCTCTCATCACTCTTATTTGACATCTTATTAGAGCCACTAGCTAATGCAATAAAACAAGAAAAGGAAATAAAAAGGCACATATCTTGAGAAAGAAGAAATAAAAATGTCTTTGAAGGGTGCCTGGGTGGCTCAGTTGATTAAGTGTCTGACTCTTGGTTTCAGCTCAGGTCATGATCTCACAGTTTGTAGGTTCAAGCCCTGCATCAGGCTCCACACCTGGCACAGTGGAGCCTGCTTGGGAGTCTCTCTTTCTCCCACTCACGCTGTCTCTCTCTTAAAATTAATTAATTTTTTAAAAAGTTTTTGAGAACTACATGATCGTCTATGTACAAAATCCCAAATAACTCACAAAAAATAATTCATGTAAATTATAAGTGATTATGACAAGGCTGCAGGATACAAAATTAATATTTAAAAGATAATTGCTTTCCTATAAACTAGCAATGAAGAATTGGAATTTGAAATTTAAAACATGATACCATTTGCAACAGCACCCAAAGAATGAAATATTCAGGTATAAATCTAACAACACATGTAGAAGACCTGTATGCAGAGAACTATAAAACTCTGATGAAAGAAATCAAGAACATTTAAATAAATGGGGAAATAGTCCATATTCATGGATTGAAGACTCAGTATTGTTAAGATGTCAATTCTTCCCAATTGAATCTATAGATTCAATGCAGTTCCAATCGTATCTCAGCAAGCTATTTTGTGGATATCAGCAAACTGATTCTAAAGTTTATACAGAAAGGCAAAGACTCAGAATAGCGAACATAATATGAAAGAAAACTGAAGTTGGAGGACTGATGCTACCCAACTTCAAGACTTACTATAAAGTTACAGTAATAAAGACAGCCAATAGTATTGGCAAAAGAACAGACACACAGGTCAATATAACAAAATTAAGAGTCCAGAAACAGACCCACACAAATAGGGCCAACTGACCTTTGACAAAGGAGCAAAAGCAATTTAATGGAGAAAGGACAATTTTTTCAGCAAATGGGATGGAACAATTGGATCAACATCCAAAAAAATTAGACAAACACCTTCTACTTATAAAAACTAACTTAAAATGGATCACAGGCCCAAGTATAAAACAAAATACTGTAGAACTTTTAGAAGGAAATACAGGAGAAAATCTATGTGACTCTGGATTTGGCAATGAGTTTTTAAAAATAACAGCAAAAGCATGATCCACGAAAGAAAAAGTAAGCATGATTTCATTAAAATAAAAAAACTTCTGCTTTGTCAAAAATACCATTAGAGAATGAAAAGACAAGTCACAGACTGGGAGAAAATATTTGTGAAACATATATCTTTTATAAGACTTATATCTAAACTATGCAACAAATACTTAAAATTCAACAATAAGAAAACAATCTAAGAAGTAGGCAGAAGATCAGAATACACACCTCACCAAAAAAAGATACACAGATGGCAAATAAATATATGACAAGATGTCCAACATCATCTGACATCAGGGAATTTCAAGTTAAAACAAATGAACATTAAACCAACAACAGATACCACTACGCACCTGTTAGCATGACTAAACCAGTTTTTTCAACTGACAATACTAAATGCTGGCAAGGATGTACAGCATCCTTCCATTGATGACTGGAATGCAAAATGGTACAGGCACTTTGGAAGATAGTTTTTAGTTTCTTACAAAGCTACCATACAATCATATTCCTAGGTATTCACCCAATTAATTTGAAAACTTATACCCAGAGAAAATCTGCACGAGAATGTTTATAGTAGCTTTATTAAACCTTTATAGAACTAAAATGTCCTTCAATAGGTGAACAGATAGACTGTGAAACATCTCTACAATGGAACATTCAGCAGTAAAAGAAAATGAGTTAAGAAGCCATGAAAAAGACATGGGAGGAACCTTAATGCACATTGCTAAGTGAAAGAATGCAGTCTAACGGGACTGCGTACTATGTAATTCCAATTCTATGACATTCTGGAAAAGGCAAAACTATAGAGAATATGATCAGGAGTTTGGGAGAAGCCAGGATGGACAAACAGGTGAAGCACAGGGGGATTTTCAGGGAAATAAAACAATTCTGTATATAATACTCTTATGGTAGATACATGATATTATGCATTTGTCAAAATCCACAGAATTTTATAGCAAAAAGAACAAACCTTAATATATGCAATTAAAAAAAAATTCATGTGGGAGGTAGGAAATAATGCAGATTATGACAAGGGACTCTCAAACTGTATTGCAAATGTATGAAACGACCTCACTGAAGGGGATGGGAGAAATAGGCCCTGAACTAAGTAACTATGGAAATGAGCGGCACCTGTAAGACTAAAGGAAAAGGAACTGCACACAAGTACCGTACTTAGTTGACAGTTCCATCCCCCAGAGTATGGCCTAACAATTCAAATACTGCTGCATGGGTATGCTAAAACTGAACAATTAAGTAACTGGATGGTGGATGGTGGATGATGGGAGCCAGGTTTCTAACTGTTGTAGTGAAAATTTATTAATCAAGCAAAGGGGAGGAGGCTAGAATGATCCATGTGGTAATGGATTACAATTGGAGGCAGTATGAACTCAGGTTTAGGTTAATATAGATACAGTGGTTTTATACAGAAATATTCGGGGGCATCTGGCTCAGTCGGTAGAGCACGTAACTCTTGATCTCAGGTTGGTGAGTTCTAGCCCCACCTTGGGTGTAGAGCCTATTTTAAAAATATATATATTTATAGATGAAGGTATATATATATGGGTTACTATTCACACTTTTTTTTTTTTTTAATTTTCTCTGTCGGCGGAGAGGGCTTAAAAGACAGTCGAACCAATAGCATCCCTAGGAGTGGAGAGTTACGCTCCCCGAGACTGAGGGCAGGTATTTACATAAATTGAGCAGTGGCTACAAGAAGCAGCAGGGCCAGAGGCAGGGTGGAAAATGAGGCATCAAGGACAGCACTTGCATGGTCCCCGCCTAGCAGCAATGGTCCTGACACTCTAAAAACAGAAGGAAAAAGCCACCAGAAGCAGGTCTACCGGCCTGAAGCTTAAATGCAACCTAACTAGAAATTAAGGCATCTCTAGGCAGACCTTTCTAAGCTGACGTTTAGCACCTTTACTTCTCCCAATTGTGTGTGTTCTGAAGATGTGGAAACAGAGGATTTAACCCAGGGAGCAGGCTCCCTGAAGCACCCAGCACGAAAGCCTGCTGCCATGGCCTTCGTAGGATGTGTGTGTGGAGAATGAGCCCAGGTGCTGAAGATGGCAAAGAGCACTTTGAGAGGAGCCCCAAGTGCCTTAGAAATAGGTGACTGCGTGTGGTCACTGGACCACATTACTGAAGGAAAAGGGGGCCTTCTGGAAGGGCCTGGGTGTTACCGCCTTGGCAGCCATCTCTGGTTCCAGGGGTGAACCCCTGAGCCCAGGGCCACATACCAGGCTCAGGTCTAGGAAAGGGGAAGGCGGGATGTACAAGACGGGGTAGGGCCTGGCGCGGGACACACTGGAGAGTCAGGAAGCAGGGAGCAAGCAAATGCAAGAAGTTCCAGACCAAGAGCCACAGGCTTGGTTTCTAAACCAAACTCTGCCATTCTCTGCTTGGCGTCACGTAGCCTCTCCAAGCCTCAGTTTCCTCGTTCTGACTTCTTCACATGGTGGTCAGGGAGCCATATAAGTTAACGTGTGCGCATGTAGTTGGCAACTGCTAGCCCAGCGGCTATCCAAGGGCGGTCCCAGCACACCCGAGAGTTCCCGACCCCCTTCGACACGGTCTGAGAGGTCTTCCCTTTTCCAACTGGCACCTCCGTGAGCCCGGAACTGCTTTGTAAACCTCCTCCAAATCAGCGGAGAGGAGACTCCAGCTGTCCTCTATTAAACCAAAGAGACTTTCGAAAATCTAAAACCACACCACTCTTTCACTACATATGGGTGTGTTAAAATGCAACGGGTGTGTTATTCGTAAATGAAGATTTTTTTTAACTTGTTTTAATTCCTCACGCCGCAAAAAATTACTAGATACAAGCAAGAGCTCGTCGGGGTCCTCAATAGTTTTTCGGCGCGTAAAGGGGTCCTGAGACCAGTTTGGGAACCGCTGTGCTGAACCAACGAGCGAAGGGTGTTCTCCCTCAGCAGGCGAGCCGCCTCGCGGACGCTGATTCCAGGACCCCTTTTATCAAACAGCACACGTTCGCGGTTTCCACTTGTGGGGGGGCGGGGGGCTGGTTTTGTGTTCTGGGGCTGCTAATCGAATGTTTGTACCCATTTTCCCGGCCCCCAAGCAATGACCCTCCCACAGGGAGGCACGCGGAGGACGGGCGACCCTCGCTGGGCGTCGGCGACCTTGGCAGAGGTCGAGCCGGCGCGCGAGAGGGGCACGGTGCTCCCGGACGGCGGGGGTTCCCGGCAGGAACTGGGGAGGCCGGCCCGGGTGGCGGGGGACCAGGGACCTGCACTCACAGCCTCGGCAGCGCCGCCGCCGCCGTTCCGCGTGGCGCTCTCCACAGCAGACGCAGCGCCATCTTCCTGACGCGCGCGCGCCCCGCCTCAGACAGGTCCTTCCTCATCTCGCCACGCCCCGTGGCCACGCCCCCCGCGTGGCCCCGCCCCACAAGCCCAGCCCAGCCCCACCTCGTCCCCGCAAGTCACGCCCCGCTGCCTGGAGCACCTGTTCCCGCCCCTAACCAGGGATGTCTGAGAGCTCAGAACCTTCTTGTCCGCTATCATGGCGGGCAGAGCAGAGGCACGGAATGGATGGCCACTTCTTCAGAGGTTTTCTGGTGACTCCATCCAGTTACTTCTCTTCGTGCTTCTGGGGTTTTAAGGCGACTTTTGCGTTTTCCCAGCCAGAACAGGCCAATTTTCAGAGGGATTCATTGTTTTTGTTGTTAGAAGTACTGCCTAATATGTGAGTCTCACCATGTGCATGCCTTAATTAACAGTTAATCCATCATGGGATACATATGCCTGCAATAGGATCAGAATAGATATGGGCAACTTTCTGGGTCAGAGAAATGC
Organism: Panthera uncia; assembly: GCF_023721935.1. NCBI lineage: Eukaryota > Metazoa > Chordata > Mammalia > Carnivora > Felidae > Panthera > Panthera uncia. Next base: position 68,068,441 of record NW_026057576.1, on the reverse strand, counting down.
TTCTGAAGTAGGGCAGCAAACACAACTCTTCACTCTAACTCCTTCCTGCCAGATTGCATTACTTTCAGCAAATACAACTCCTGCCGCTTCACAGTTGGGGGACTAAGGTATTAACACAGGCTTTGCTAGCTGTGCTAAACTTTACTAGTTCAGAACTTTACTTGGTTCAGCAAGTGGTTCCCAGACTGTACTAGACTTTAGGCAAGTTACTTAAGTTCTCCGTGCTTCAGTTTCCTCCTCTATAAGATGGGAATATAAATATACTCACCTCATAGGGCTGTTATAAGGATAAATTGAGTTAATATATATAAAGAGCTTAAAGCCTTGCTGGCCCAGAGCAGGTGCTCAGTAGCATTAATTACTTCTCCTTATTACCATTATTACATCAATTCTCTTCTTAAAACCCTTTGGTGGCTTCCAATAGGAAGCATTTAGAATAAAACCCAAATTCATCACCACAACTCTGAAGGCCTTACAGGATCTGACCTCTGCCTATCTCTCCACCTTACTTCAGCCCCATGTTCTTCTTTCCACTTTTTTTAAGTTCACTAAGCCATTTCCCACTTTAGGGCCCTTACCTACCATGCATGTTGCTCCTTACCTACCAAGAACACTCACAGCTACACCTTCTTGTCCTCTGGGACATTTAGACTACTTGCCCCCTGCTCAAAGAGGCCTGCACTGACTGCCCAAACTAGAGTGTCCTCCCAATCTATTCCACTGGCACAGCAACCTGACGGTTTCCATCACAGCCCATATCACAATTTTTATGGGTTTGTGAATTCTCTTTCTTTTTCTTAATATATTTTTTTAAAGTTTATCTATTTTGAGAGAGAGAGAGAGAGTGCAAGTGGGGAAGGGGCAGAGAGAGAGGGAGAGAATCCCAAGCAGGCTCCATGCTGTCAGTGCAGAGCCCTATTCTGGGCTCAGTCCCACAAACTGTGAGGCCATGACCTGAGCCCAAACCAAGAATCAGATGCTTAACTAAGCCCCCCAGGCTCTCCATGAATTTACTTTCTTATTGTTGCCTTTCCCTCAGTGGTTCTCAAGGTGGGAGGGAACTTCTGCCCACTGATCAAAGGGAGGGGGGGCTTGTATTATTGTCCTTTAGGGGACAGTGCTAGGGTCATGTGGGAAGTCCCCTCTTAGAAAAGCCACTAGTGCTCTAGTTTAAAAAACATCATCTTTAGGAATAGACTGTGAGCTCTTTGAGATCAGGGACCTGGTTATCTTGTCAGTGCTGTCTGCCCCCAGCACCTGGGTTAGTGACTTGTAACCAGTAGGTATTTAATAAATATAATGTGAAGATGTTCCACCAGCTTCATTATAATTCCAAGAACTGCTATATGAGTAGTTCTCCTTATTAAAATGCCCCGGGCCTTGTGGCCTTTTAAGTAAAGTAGGACCTCCCACAAGAGGTGATTCAATTTCTTTCAGATTCTGCTTGAAGAAATTGTAGCTATGCCCATTCTCACCAGGACTTCTGTGGTTTTGTTGAGCTTCTTCATGAGATTACTAACTCATAGGTTTCAAGAGCTGTTTTCTAATTTTTGTGTATTTTATTTACTTTATTTTATTTTTTTAAAAATTTTTTAACGTTTATTTATTTTTGAGACAGAGAGAGACAGAGCATGAACGGGGGAGGGGCAGAGAGAGAGGGAGACACAGAATCGGAAGCAGGCTCCAGGCTCTGAGCCATCAGCCCAGAGCCCAACGCGGGGCTCGAACTCACAGACCGTGAGATCGTGACCTGAGCTGAAGTCGGACGCTTAACCGACTGAGCCACCCAGGCGCCCCAATTTTTGTGTATTTTAAAATAAGGCTTTATTAATTTCCTATATTTCTGGATATAATAGAGAAAAGGATCCAGCGTTCCTCCTTTGAGGTAGTTAAATCTGTTTTTATTCACAGCCTCTAAAACAAAAATAAAAGAACATGTTTATCCCCAAGGACATTTAAAAATATGAAATTTAGGGGCGCCTGGGTGGCGCAGTCGGTTAAGCGTCCGACTTCAGCCAGGTCACGATCTCGCGGTCCGTGAGTTCGAGCCCCGCGTCGGGCTCTGGGCTGATGGCTCGGAGCCTGGAGCCTGTTTCCGATTCTGTGTCTCCCTCTCTCTCTGCCCCTCCCCCGTTCATGCTCTGTCTCTCTCTGTCCCAAAAATAAATAAAAAACGTTGAAAAAAAAATAAAAATAAAAATATGAAATTTAGGAAAGACATATTATCCTGTTTAATTAAGCAATCTGGTAGGGTAAGAACCTTGCAGAGATCTGAGAAAGAAGGATAGGGGCCAGAGACATTACCTCTAGAGCGTAATAAGCTTGGGGGTAGCAATGGGGGACACTAAAATAATGAACCAATACTGATAATTATTGAAGCCAAGTGATGGGTACACGAGGTGGGAATGGGATTTGTTACACATTCCTCAACTTTGTGTATGTTGGAAAATATTCTTAACAAAAAATTAAAACAAAAATCAATTGAACTAATGCTTAGCATGGAAGGAGCCAAAGGCAACTTTACCTGAAGCCAGTGGAGGTTAAGCCTCAGGGTTCCTGACTTAAATGGGCCCTTTCTAGGTCATTTGTGTTTGTAAAGTGTATAAAAATGAAATTTTAACTACCATTAGTCAAGGTGCTTTCTCTTTGTACTCCAACTTTCCCTCTCTCAAGCTTCTTTTGTGTTCAGTGGTGTTGAAATGGCTGCAGCATTTTCATATTTATTTATTTATTTATTTATGTATTTAGTTAAGTAATCTCTGCACCCAACATGGGGCTTGAACTCATAACCCCGAGATCAAGAGTCACATGTTCTACTGACTGAGGCAGCTAAGCACCCCTGTGCGTGCAGCATTTTGAAGGTCCAGCTAAGGGTAAGTTGGGCCGGGATATATTTGGTTTAGATTTAGTAGACTATGTTTATGTGATTTTTTTTAATATTTTATTTTTAAGTAATCTCTACACTCAACATAGGGCTCAAACTTACAACTCAGAGATCAAGAGTCGCATGCTTTACCGACTGAGCCAGCCAAATGCCCCTGTATTTATGTGATTTGCAAGCACTTCCGTGTTTAGTTATTACTAGCTGTCCTGGTTTAGGAATGCTTTCTAGGAATATTACTGTCCAATGTGCTGCCTCACACATGTAGACATGCAAGGTCAGAGGTCATATCCCAGTAAGAATAGGCCCCTAAGGCACCTGGCACCAGAAGTATGTGGGTAGTAGAAGAGAAAATTTGCAATGTATGAAGCCAGAGACAATCGTGGATAAATTTTAAGTCACCAGATATGTACAATTGCAAAGAGAAGGATTGGTTCTTATCTGTATCTGGTCGACATGGAAACTCTCCCGTCTGGGACATGCTCTTTTTTTTTTTTTTTTAATGTTTATTTATTCTTGAGAGATAGAAACAGAGCATGAGCAGGGGAGGGGCAGAGAGGGAGGCACAGAACCCAAAGCAGGTTCCAGGCTCTGAGCGGTCAGCACAGAGCCTGATGTGGGGCTCAAACCCGTGGACATGAAATCATGACCTGAGCCAAAGCCACCCAAGTGCCCCTGGGATACACTCTCATGGCATTTTAGTGGCCTTCACACTTTGACACAGCTCAGCTGGAACCACTTCTCCCTGAATTTCCTTGCCTGTGTAGTTCCAGGTTGAGATTGTTCACAAGAGACATCTGGAGGGTGGAACTGAAGTGGCAGGTCAGTGTGGGGTACCAGGCACTCTGGCCATATGCATGCCTGTTGATCTGTGGGCTCACCCTGTTGATATGGGGCTGTCAGTGTTTATTTCCTCCTGTTTGGGACTATTTACAGATCTCATTACTTTACCTTTATATCCACCCAGTTTTTCAACTCAAACAAATTTAAACATTTATTGAATGATTCCTGACTTCAAGAAGCTATCTTTATAAAATGTACAAGCATGTTACAGCAGGGATGAACCTGAGGACATCATGTTAAAAGAAGTAAGGCAGGCACACAAACACAAAAATACTGTATGATTCCACTTCTGTGAGTTTCCTAGAGTAATCAGATTCAGAGACAGAGAATGAGGGTTGCCAGGAGCTGGGAGGAAGTGGGGATGAGGATTACTGTTTAATGGGTACAGAATTTCCATTCTATAAGATGAAAAAAGTTCTGGAGATGGATGGTGGTGATGATTGCACAACAATGTGAATATACTTACCATTACTGAACTGTACACTTAACATACTTAAAATTTTTGTTATGTATATTTTACCACAATAAGAAAAAAGATTTTAAAAAGAAGCTATTCACTCTAGTAAAAGAGGCAGACAGATAATTGGGAAAAATGGGTGGGTCCTGAGATCTCCTGGTGATATGGGGAAAGGAATACAGAAGCAGAAAGAATCCTGGGGGGCGCCTGGGGAGTTTCAGTCAGTTGAGCGCTTGATTTCGACTCAGGTCATGATCCCAGGGTTGTGGAATCGAGCTGCACCTTGGGACTTTTCACTGAGAGTTTGAGTCTGTTTGGGATTGCCCTTCTTTGTTTCTCTCTCTCTCTCTCTCTCTCTCTCTCTCTCAATCTCTCTCTCACTCTTCCCGCCCCCCCCCCGCCCTTCTTCCCTGCTTGTGTGCACTCTCTCTCTCTCAAATAAAAAATAATAAATAAAAATAAATAAAAGAAAAGAAAGACTCCTGGAATCCCCTCTGCTTGAAAGGGGCAGGGCAACCAGGGGACTTTGCAGAAAGGGGATAGGCAGCTCGGACTGCTAGTGAATCTAAAAATGCACTGCCTTTTAGGGAAAGGTGCTGCCTGGGGCCAGGCTGTAATCTACCTCAGTGCCCAAGTCTCAACTAATGTTACCCGAAAAAATACAGGTGTCCTAAATAGAAGTGCATTACATTGTTACCACTTGGTCTTGTAATTATCATGAAACTCAAATACCTCTCCCTGTTAATCTTAGAAATATTGGGCTTTTGTATTGGCTCAACTACACCTCTGGCAAATTGTCACACCCCAGGAGATACTGGGGTGAAAATAACTAATCAACCCATGATTTACTGTAACTATTTAAAGCTTAAATAACTTAAATAACCATTTGAAGCAGTAATGATTAGGAAAATGAAGCTACATTATTCTTTTGTTATAAACAGCAAAGTCTCTGTGTCATATCCATTTTTCCCATCCTTTTGGTGTCTGGCCGATATAGGTTATTTTCACCAACACTGAGTCTCAAAGGCTGAAGGGCAGTGTCACAGATTTAAGACTTCAGAATGCTGCACTTAGAAAGAGGCATATTAGAAGTTCTGTGGAATGATTTTTCAACAGTGGCATAGATAGAACTACACTCTGAGATCATCCATCCCTCCTGCTGCTCTGATACAAAACCCTCCCAGCCTCACCTCCTGACAGCCACTGCCTTTGATAACATGATAACTATGTCTGGCTTTCTTGGGGAGAGAGGAGGAGACTCTCAAATTTAGGCCAAATGCAGAATAACTAACGACCACATTGTGGACCTTCTGAGCCTTATCTTCCTCTTTATGAACTGAGAAAGTTAAACTAGCTGATCTCTAAAATTCCTTCTGGCTCCCAAACACTGATTATATAATTAAAATCCTTCACCAATCTCAGCCGCCAAAACTGTGCAGCAGCTCCCCCTAGTGTCCGCAGGTGGAGGTTTCCCCCACGCCCACTGGCTGCTCTCCAGTCCCTTCCACTGATTCACTCTTCCTTTCTTCTACAGCCCTTATCCATTTTCCAAATTACTACATGATGAGCTTATTTATGATGTCTTTATTGAATGCAAACCCCATAAGGACAAGGATTTTTGCCTGTTTTGTTCTCTAATGTGTCTTGGCACACACCAAATGTTTAAAACTCATTTGCTAAACGCAAAGTGTTGAATCTGAGGCATCCTCTGATAAAATTATTCCTTACATAATTCCTTGTTACTTTAATTCACCTTGTATGTTAATTATCTTGCCCCCCCCCCAGTTTCTGTTTATTTTTTTTAATATTTTATCTTTAAATAATCTCTCTACAACCAATGTGGGGCTCAAACTCACAACCCCAAGATCAAGAGTTGCATACTGCACCAACTGAGCCAGCCAGGCTCTTAATTGTCTGTGGTGGACAGAAGAATGCCCTCGCCCCCCCGACCAAGACGTCCACAAGCTAATCCTCAGAACCTTTGAATATGTTACTTTGCAGGTGTGATTACAGTAAGGAACTTGAGGTGGGGAGATTATCCTGGATTATCTGGGTGGGCCCAATGGAATCACCAGTCGTTAGGAGAGAGAGGTAAGGGGGTCAGAGTAAGAACAAAGTATGACATGGAATCAAGGCTAGAGTGAGAAGTGCCCCCAAGCCAAGGAATACGGACCTCTCTAGAAGCTGGACAAGGTGAGGAAACCGCTTCTCCCCTCCAGCCTCCAGAGGAAATGCAGTCTTGCATACACCTTGATTTAATCCCCACAAGAACTATGTCAGACTTCTGACCTCCAGAATTGCAAGATAATAAAGCTGTGTTGTTTTAAGCCACCAAGGTTATGGTAACTTATCACAGCAGCAATAAGAAACTGCTATCACTAGTAAAAGAAACCTTACCAAGAGCACCTGTACATAAAAACTGGTTTTCAAAGAGTGCCTTTAAAGTCAATTGTAAGTCCAAAGTGACACTGTATAGCTCGAAAGACCAGAGACATCTTTTTTGAAACATGGGTATGTAATACTCAAAACACTAAATTTGAATCATATGAACAATAAGGCAAAAAGAAGAAACAGGAAACCAGGGTGTGACCTTCATGAAGCTGTGGGTCCCTACATCTGCCTGGCACCTGTGCCATCTTCGTATGTGGAGTGTGGGAGACTGTGTCACTTTGGCATGCCCATGGCCACCAAGTTCTCTGTTCATATCCCATACTGCATTAAAAACTCCCTGAGTCCTAGGGGCGCCTGAGTGGCTCAGTAGGTTAAGCATCTGACTTCGGCTCAGGTCATGATCTCACAGTTTCTGAGTTCAAGCCCTACATCAGGCTCCAGCTCAGAGCCTGGAACTGCTTTGGATTCTGTCTTCCTCTCTCTCTGCCCCTTCCCTACTTGCACTCTGCCCCTCTCTCTCTCTCTCAAAAATAAATAATAAAACATTACCAAAAAAACAAAAAAGCAAACAAAAAAACACCCTAAGTCCCAGCCTGTGCTGTGCAGAGTGAGGGCCTAGTGACTTGTACAGGTGACAATCTTCACAGCCTCTGTGGACTTGTAACATTGAACCATACAATGAAGGCTGGTTAAGCCTTAATGAAGGCTAAGACCCTCTGGGTTTTGTGGAATAATCTTTAATGCACCAGACAAGAAGATTGTTAACCAGCCTTATTATGGACAATTTCCTATTACCATGGTAGGCCAGGCAGATGATTTGAGGATTATCTGGGTGCTGACAAATCCTCTGGGCCCTGACAATCTCGTTTATAAAAGAATCAAATCTGTTTATTGCTGATAATAGATGGCATGCCCTCAGGTTTGCTTGTAAGTAACATGTGCATTGCTTTTTATTTTTTCTTTTAGCATAGGAGCCAAACTTGGATTCATCCTGATAAAGTAGGCATTTGGGACTTTATATGATCTAATTGCTCTGAGCTGTTCCTTAATCGCCATTTGCTAAACCTTTGTGCCCCTGCCCACAATGGCCTTGATCCAGGATGGCAAAATGGTCCATCTAACAAATTGGACCCTTTGTTTATAATTGTTCATGTGGCTGAGATTCTCTAGTCACTCTTCTTATTTTTATTTGTTGTTCTAGGATTTAAAACAAAAGGACAAAGCAAATCTTGAACTTGTTGCAATGAAAAGCACAAATCCCTGAATGCAAAGTCCATTTCTTCATTCCCAGCAACAGCTACAGCAGCTAACACTCAGCACGTTCTCCAAACCAGTTGTGGGATTGCCTTGTTCATAAATTCTCATAATTTCCGTCCTCAGATATCTAAATTTTAACAGACTACATTTGGAAACACAAAGAGAGATTAAGTTAAATTAGATCTGTAATTCCTTTTGATTTATAAGAAGTAAAATGCCATCTGCCAAATTCTAAACCTAAACATATTGTCAGTATCTAATCTTATCCATAATAGCACAATAAAGGATTGCTGCACGAGAACATTTTCTAAACATAAGTTAGTATCTCACTTAGCAACATCTGCCTGACCCCTTGGTCTAGTGACAGCTTCTCCATGCTGGATAAGTTGTACACGAAATGCTGATACACAGGCCCAGACTGTCCTGCACACAACATGCTTCTCTAGGGGCGTGTTAGGACCAGCCGGGTGACGAAGGCAGTTGGTGGGATCCAAACTCATCCTTTCCCACTCTGATTTTCTGCCTAATGAAACAATAAAGCTAGCCATGTGATTTCCAGCCTTCAAATAAGCTCCCTCTGGAAGGTTTTGTCATCAGTTTCCTTAAAGTTAAAGGACTTTCAGAATTCCTCAGGCAAGGGGCACCTGGGTGGCTCAGTCGGTTGAGTGTCTGACTCTTGATTTTGGCTCAGGTCATGATCCCAGGGTTATGGGATTGAGCCCTAACATGGCCCCATGGCAGGCCCCACATCGGGCCCTGCACTGAGCATGGAGCCTGCTTAAAATTCTCTCTCTCCCCTCTGCACCTCCCCCTGCCCTTGTGTGAGTGCACACACACTCTCTCAAAATAAATAAACATTAAAAAAATAAAATAACTTTTAAAAACGAAAGAATTCCTCAGGTGAAAAGGCCAGATTGTTAAATATTTATTCTCTTTTTGGGGGCACCTGGGTGGCTCAGTTGGCTACGCTACCCACTCTTGACTTCTGCTCAGATCATGTACTCAAGGTTGTGAGATCAAGCCCTACATTGGGCTCTGTGCTGGGTGGGGAGCCTGCTTGGAATTCTGTCTCTCCCTCCCTCTCCCCCTGTCCCCCTGACATGTGTACATGTGTGCTCTCTCTCTCTCTTAAATTTTTTTTTAAATGATTTTCTTTTTAAAAAATCCCATTTAGTATTATATAGGCAATAATATATGTTCATTATAGACAAATTGAAACATATGAAAATAAATTAATAGGGGCCTGGAGAGAAAGTTAACACACCAAGGTAATTGTTAGTATTTTGATATCCTCCTTATAGACAGGTTCTTTTTCTTAAAACATTTTATTTTATTTTATTTAAGTTTATTTATTTGGAGAGAGAGAGAGAGAGAGAGAGAGAGAGAGAGAGAGCATGAGTGGGAGAGGAGCAGAGAGAGAGGGAAACAATCCAAAGCAGGCTCCAGGCTCTGAGCTGTCGTCAGCACAGAGCCCGACGCGGGGCTTGAACTCATGAATCACAAGATCTGAGCTGAAGCCAGACACTTAACCGACTGAGCCACCCAGGCGCCCCATCCTTATATACATGTTCGTACACATTTTTCGTGCATGTGTGTATGTATCTTTCTCTAGATAGTTATAGATACACACAACTCATTTTTATATTTTTTAAGATCACATATATATAGTTTTGAAACTTGCTTTTTTCCTCTCAGCAAATTACTGAAGCATATATTTAATATTGTAAAACTCCAAATTATTTGGCATTATTCAGACTTTTGTGGAAAAGAAAATAAACAAAACACATGTGTAAAGGTACTAAAGACAAATCCAAAGAAAATCCCTCTGTAAATTGTGAAAATGAGTCAGAATATTAGGAAATTAGTTTCTTCTGGTTCAAACTTTTTTACTCTGGTAAGCTTTGAAAAATGTTTTTCACACCATTATTCTTTTATGAGACACAGCTAGGAAATTCTATTGTCATGCAGTCCCAAACTTAAAGTTTGCCAAATCTAGTTTATTCGTCTTCTTTTTCTTCTTCTTCTTCTTCTTTATTTTTTTATTTTTTTTTATTTTAAGCCTTTTAATTTAACTTATTGACCCCGGTATCTTTGCTATATCCATTGCTAGGATCAAATCATTATACTTTTCAAAAGCATCCCTTTAACCTGAGGTCAAACAAATGTGAAATATGAGGAAGTTATAAATAGACTAAAATCTAGAACAACCATAACCCTGATGTACTTTATCTAAATTTTTATAACTTTGAAGTACACTGAATACAGAAAGAATGCAGAGCTTTTATTTTCCAGCCAGAGAAACCACATACAAAAAAAAAAAAAAAAAAGAATAGAAAAAACTATCTCTTTCTCATTTCTGTAGTCAACCACTTAATCCAAAAAAAGAAAGTGGGGAAGGATTCAAGTTAATCCAACGAAAATAAACTGTTGCCGTTGTTTATTGAGAAAATAATTCCTGGGGATTTTTCCCCCCAAAGAACTGGGAAAAAAAAAAAAAGATCATAAAGAAGATCTCTGGCTTAGTGTATTTCCTAGAGGAAAAATTGTTTAACATTTGTTTATTTTATAAACACTACCAATAACGAGTGGACCCATAAAACTCCCCCCTCTTTTTTGTGTGGTGGGAAAGAAGTGGCAAGCTAAGTTTGGCCTGCAGTTGGAATATGGTTTGCTGTCTGGGATTGCCCAATATTGTCCAGCTTCTAGAAGATTCCCAAAGTCCATGAATTGTATCCCAAATGAATAGCCCAAAGTGGGGGGGGGGGGAGTTGGGTTGGATGAATGGAGTGAATCCAGACAATAGGAGACTTTGAAATCCAGGTAGTGGAGTTTGGATTGACCCTCTTAATGGTAGACTGCGTTGATGACTCCAATTCTTCCACAGCCTTCAATCAGCTCAGTATGCACAGAGTGTTCCCCTTGCCCCTTGACTTTGAGCTTGACCCTGTGTCTGTTGAAGCTCCAGGCCTTCAGAGGCCTCCCATGTTTCTGGTGGCCCTTTGCACCGTTGCCATCACTGCCAGAAGAGCAGACCCTGGTAAAGCACACTGTCATGTGGGCAAGGAGAGACCCATGGAGCCGGGCTGCCCCTCAGACCTGCAGGGAGAAACAAAGCTGCCCCAGCCCAGATTGGCCGAACCTCAACAGACGCATACACACTTGCCAATAATAAATATCCTTTTTGTTTTTTTAAGCCCCTGAATTTATTGTGCTGTGCTGCATTATTGTGATACAAATTGAAACACATCTTAAGCAAAAAGAATAATAATACATTTTCTTTAAAAATACAACCCTTATGGGGCGCCTGGGTGGCTCCGTCGGTTAAGTGTCTGACTTCAGCTCAGGTCATGATCTCACGGTTTGTGGGTTCCAGCCCCACGTCGGGCTCTGTGCTGACAGCTCGGAGCCTGGAGCCTACTTCAGATTCTGCGTCTCCCTCTCCCTCTGCCCCTCCCCTGCTCATGCTCTGTCTGTCTCTCAAAAATAAATATTTAAAAATAAAATAAAATAAAATAAAATAAAATAAAATAAAATAAAAAATAAAACTACAACCCTTATTGTACTTTAGGGAGTTTAATGTGTGGCTGTACACAGGCTGAACTGAGGTAAGGAACAGATAGTACAGCGGTTCAGAGGTCAGATGATCAGCCCACGAACAGGTGTGTTGACAATGGGTACCAGAAGGAACAGAAAGAGGGAGGAGATTGACAAAGGGTAAAAGAAAAGGTTGAATCAATGGGAAAGGAAGCAGATTTTCACAGCTAGGAGACCCAGGAAATGGCAGTAGTTTTTGGAGACTTTGAACTTTGAACATGATTATAGGAAAAATGATGAGCTTACTTTGTGCCATGGCAGGTTTGAAGTAACAATAGCATGATCAAATGGCAGTGTGGCATAGAGGAAAGTGAGCCAGCTTTAACATCGACAGAGCTGCTTGCTAATTCTGCCTTGGCTTCTTTTAGGTGAGGTGGACTCTGTGGGTGTTCAGTCTGCCCAGTACCTTTCCTTTTGAGAATACCCCTCTGCTAGTTAGTGGGGTTGTCATTCACATGACCATTTTCTCTGCCACCATGATTGATTCAGTATAGGGCACGTGGCCCAATCAGAGTCCTTGGGGGTGGGGGGAAAGGAGGTGTGGCAAGGAATTTTAGCGACTAAGGGATCTCCTCTCCTGATATCCCATGCAGTAAGGATACTGAAAGCTTGACAGTATCACCATCCAAGCTACTTTGGGGAGAGAGACTGCTCGAGAACACAAGCAACAGAGAAAAGCAGTAAGAAACTGAGAAAGAGAGAGGGAGAGAGAGAGCCCTAATGATATTGTTTGAACACTTAGATCTAATAAAGCCATTCATTAGACTTCAGGTGTATGGACACATTTCCAGCCAGTGTGTATATATTTTCTAAATTAATGTTGTTTGAGTTCAGTTTTTGGTTCTTGAAGCCAAGAGTCTTAATTCAGCAGCTAGTCAAGAAATAGTAGCTAACAGGCACATGGCTGGCTCAGTTGGTGGAGAATGTGACACTTGATCTTGGGGTTGTGAGTTCTCATTGGGTATAGAGATTACTTAAAAATAAAATATTTAGGAGCACCTGGGTGGCTCAGTCAGTTAAGCGTCCGACTTCGGCTCAGGTCATGATCTCGCATCTCATGAGTTCGAGCCCCACATCAGGCTCTGGGCTGACAGCTCAGAGCCTAGAGTCTGGTTTGGATTCTGTGTCTCCCTCTCTCTCTGTCCCTCCTCTGCTCGTGCTCTCCCTCTTTCTCTCTCTCTCTCTCTCTCTCTCTCAATAATAAAAATAAATAAATAAAATGTTAAAAAATAAAATAAAATATTAAAAAACAAAAGAAATAGTAGTTAAACAATGTTGAGTAGAGAATTACCACTTAGAGCTTGCCTGACTTGATATTCTGTGCTTCGTCCTGTAAATGGTAGCAGAAAACTTACGAAGTCTACATCATTGAAATAAATGTGGATTCACAGGCTTTTGAAAGGAAATGTGAAGAGTCATACCGTGAGATATGAAGACACACTACAAAGCCATAGTAATAAAAACAATGTGCTGTTGGCAGAGGGACAGGTAGATAAGCGAGTGGGGCAGAATAAGATGCTCAAAAGCAGGTCTATTTTGCACCGGGGAATGAATATATGATACTTGATACCATAAACCTGTGGGGAAAGGATAGATTATTTATCAGATGATGTTGGAAAATAAATGGTTTACTATATGGAGGAAAATAAACGACACTATGTACAAAGGTCAATTCTGGATAATCCAAAATCTAAATGTGAAAAGACAAAAATATAAAACCAATAGAAATAACTGTCAGATAATTTTGTCATCTTGAGGTTGGGAAGATCTTAAATAAATTCTAAAAGCACAGACTATAAGGGAAAAAATATGATAGATGTGAACCCATCAAAATGCAATGGTTGTGGTCAACAGAGGACACCACGGACAGAGGGAGGAGACGGTAACTGTAATGTCAAAACCCAACAAGGAAGTAGTATCTAGAACAGAGGTTGGCAAACTGCGCTTACAGGCAGGATCTGGCCTTTAAGTTTTACTGGACCACAGCCCTGCTCGTGCATTTACGCACTGTCATGGCTGCTACATGCTTTAACAGCAGAGTTGAGCTGGTGCAGCAGAGGACATGTGGCCTGCAGATCCTAAAATGCTTACTCTCTGGGCCCTTTACAGTATTTATCAACCTCTTACCTAGAATATACGATGAAATTAACAAAAAATGTCAGGAAACCAGTAGAAGAATGAGCCAAAGATATAAAAGGGAAAAATATGAAGAAATGCTCAACTTCACAAATAGTCAAAGACATACAAATTATATGTGATTCCACTTCACAGTTTTTCCTGATTGGTGTAGTAAGAAATGCTCATTCTCATTGTTTCTTTACAATAAACGCAGCCACCTGAAAAAATGTGAAGGGATCTTTGTTCTTTATAACCTAAGGAGCTTAACTAACATCCCATCAGAGCTTCAGACCCATGTAGATCCACCTACCAAACTGACCATAGCACACCCTTTCCTGGATGTCTGCTGACGTGTATGCTCATGCCCACATACATACTCACACACGAGCAGGGGGGATAAAGGAGGAATGAGCCAGGATAGGACATAGTAAAGAGGCAGCTGAAAAGGCTGGCAGTGCCTTAAGGCAATACATTGCCACAGATGGCAACAGATTCAGGTTTTGGTTCTCAAACATTCATGGGCATCAGAATCACCCTGATGGACTGTGGGAAACTCAGCTTGCTGGGCCCCACTGGCAGAGTTTCTGATCCAGTAGGTGTGGATCAGGGCCTTAAGAATCTGCATTTCTAACAAGTTCTCAGGTGATGCTGATGTTGCTGATCTGGGAACCACGCTGAGAGAGCCAAGAGTTTCAAGGAGTGAGTGGCTAAGACAGTCAAACCTCAGAGACTTGGCAAAACATTTCTATGTTGTCAGTCCAGATAGCAATTTCCAGAGAATAGCAGATTTTGCTGCTTCCTGTCTCCTGAAAAAATTCCAAAAAACAAAACAAAACAAAACAAAAAAACCCCAACCCTATTCCTGTCCCCTGGAATAGCCCCATTGTCAACTGTGGCAAGTGACATGGGTAAGTCTTCTTCATGAAAGCTGTCATCACCCTGCCCTGGCACCCAGCCCTTACTGGGATGGTCAGAGCAGGTTAATGGGTTAGTTGGCATCTATCTCCCTCGGAATCCTGCACTTTCAGCCAAAGCCCTCAGGTCAAAGGCATTTGGTGTGATAAAGGCATAGAGGTCTGAATCCACATTCAACAGAACAGAAACTAAAAATTATCAGAAACACTTTGAAGGGTGGTTAACAGAGTCACCTCCTGAAAACAGCTATTATCTGTCCATCATCCGGTTTAAAGTCAAATTATGCCCAAGAAAGTGATGGCTCCAGAGCTCCCACAGATGGATATTTTCAGTTCTGTTCCCCTTTAGAGCACTTTTCCCAAATGTGAGACATTATTGGTTGCTTACGGTATGAGTTTTCTAGGGCTTCCAGGACAAATAACCACAGACCAGGTGGCATAAAACCGCAGAAATTTGTTCTCACACAGTTCTAGAGGCTGAAGTCTGAGAACAAGGTGTCAGCGGGGCCATGCCCTCCCTGAGACCTTTAGGGGAGGACCCTTCCTTCTTCTCCCTACTTCTTGTGGTGTGCTGCCCATTGTTGATGCTCCTTGGCTTGCAGCCACATTGCTTCAGCCTCTGCCTTGTTGTCACATGGCCTTCCCCTGTGTGTGTCTTTTCTCTTCTGCTAAGGACACAAGCCATATTGGATCAGGGCCCACCCTACTCCAGTATGACCTCAGCTTAACTAATTACAACTGCAACAATGCTATTTCTGAATAAGGTCACATTCTGAGGTACTGGGGGTTGGGACTTTGACTTATTTTTTTGGAAGACACAATTAATCCATAACATCTACCCATGTCCCTCCACTCTTTTCTCTTTCCTAATCAAACCCAGATTTCCCCAAAAGCATATTAACTGACCTACCTAAGGGTGAAAATACCCAAGCCAAGACTGGGAAGACTCAGCTATGTGGCATGGCTTGTCCGAACAAGATATGCTCGGGGAAACTCATAAATATGCTCTTATAGAGCCTATACCAACGGGGCATCAGGGCAAAGCAATAAGCTTTTAGAAGATGGGGACATTACAACGCCATGTACAGTCAAGGCACTTCTCAGATAGTTGGCTAATCATCTGCTTTCCTAGTTGTTATCCCCATTAGATTTTTAAAAATCTATCTTATCTCTTACCATAAAGACGAACATGTAATAGGCACTCAATTTAATAAATGTTTCAAATACTGGTAAAAATATTAACTTTGCTGAATTCATTTTCTTCCCCATTGTAAGCTGTTATCTG
Organism: Panthera uncia; assembly: GCF_023721935.1. Taxonomy (NCBI): domain Eukaryota; kingdom Metazoa; phylum Chordata; class Mammalia; order Carnivora; family Felidae; genus Panthera; species Panthera uncia. The sequence continues at coordinate 68,052,701 of NW_026057576.1, read as the reverse complement.
CCTATACCACAGGATGAGTAAGGAAGGTTTATTATACTACAGGAGCTGATACTGGTTTTCTCATCTTGGCACCAAGGAAACGGACACACAGTTTAAGGGTGATCAAGCTGGATAAGACAAAATGGCAAATGCTGAGGCAGAAAATGCTGGACTGTTGGCTGACACTCTGTTCCCCCTTGACACCAAATAATATTGGGCCCTCAAAGATGTAGATATGGATGAAGTGGGGCTCAAGCAACGTTGGAGGGGGACAGCTAATAGGGTGATTTCAGCTCAGCTCAGGAAAGACAAGTTGGAGCAGACCCAAGGGGGCTGTGTTCAGGTACAGTCAGGGATTTAGTGACAGGTTCCTTCCCATCCATGCCTGACCCACGAAGTTGGATGAGAACTCAAGGAGAGCCCCGTGGACACGCACACTCATATTCTGCAAAATAGCTATGCAGGGAAAATTGTCAAAGATTTGGAAATGGACAAAAAAGACTAGTAGTATTCCTCCAGTGAAATGCTGGGGTATTGTCCCCCAGCCTGGCCAGTAGTATCGGATCTGATAAGGGTGTGTGCACCTTTAATAGTCTTTGGACCAATTTACAACTCTGTAGAGGTATGAGTAAACTTGTAGAAAACTGACAGTCCTGCAAATGTTTCCTGTCTCTAGTGATGCCAATGAGTCCTGTTCACAGTAATGCAAAATAGATTTGTCCAGTAGAGAATATAAATCTCTGTAAGTCTAAACCTTATTTGATCTGGTTTTAACATCTTAGTGGGTCTGTCATTAATCAATGAGTTAAATAAATGCCTTCACATGTAAGCACTTTATATTTGTAAAAGAGTCCTGATTTTACCTTTCAACATGATACTTCAACAGGTAAAGCGGAGTGAAGTGAGAGCAGCAGGGGTGCCTCAAGACACAAAGCTTTGAGACACAGACAACTGTGGAGAAAATCAAGCCAGTCTTGGGGAGGGAAAGGGGGATTCAAAAGAGGTGAAGTCCAATTCTCTCTTCTCTAACCTCCTAACACTTTAACTTTCCTCCCTTTGCTGACTTGAGGCCATATAAATCTCCTCTAGAGAACCCCCCAGGGTCTGGATCCCACTCCACCACTCCAAGGTCCAAAATTCCTTCCACCATTCCTTCCCCAGCAAGATTTTCTGCCCAACTAAGAGGATGAAACTGAGTAAAATTCTTTAAGGGCATTCTCTTCTTTTTGAAAAAAAAAAAATTCTTTAAAAATATTAATTTTTAGATTTATGCTAAATTTATAAAATTTTGGTGGAATATACAACATAATTATGTGTGCAATTTAGTGACATTAAATACATTCAGAATATTGTGTAACTATTACTACCATCTGTACCTGAAACTTTTTCATCATCCCAAACATGAGCTCTGTGCCCATTGGACAGGATCTCCCACCTCCTGTTAAGCCCTACTCTATTTTCTGTCTCTATGAATATGAGGTACTCTGGGTACCTCCTATTAGTGGAATCATACAATGTTTGATTTTCTGTGATGGGCTTATTTCACTTAGCATGATGTTTTCAAGGTCCATCCATGTTGTAGCACATGTCAGAATTTCATTCCTTTTTAAGGCTGAATGATATTCCATTGTATATACATTCACATTTGTTTCTCCATTTGTCTGTTGATGGTCATTTGGGTTGTTTCCACCTTTTGGCTGTTGTGAATAACGCCGCTTCCTTTTGAACGAGCTTGATTAGAAGGAGCACAAAAAGATCTCTCTCAGTTTGGAAAATGGAAATTCTACTTTGCCTGGCCTGCCTCTTCCCAGAAACTAGGATCTTCAACCTGGCCCTGCTGCTGAGAGACAGCCACCCTCCCAGGACATTTTTCTGTAGAACATGCCGAGGACTTTTTGTTATCTCCCATCTCTCTCTACCCTAACAGCGGGGTGTTAGTTTGCTGCTACCATAACAAAGTACGACAGACTGGGGGCTTAATCAATGTAAATGTATTTCTCACAGGTCTGGAGGCTGGAAGTCCAAGATCAAGATGTCAGCAGGCTTGGTTTCTCCTGAGACCTCTCTCCTTGACTCACAGATGGCTATCTTCTTCCTGTGTGTTCACATCGTCTCCCTACCATGTGTGTCTGTGTCCTAATCTCTTCTTGTAAGGACAACAGTCATATGGGATCAGGGCGTACCCATATGACCTCATTCAAACTTCATTACCTCTTTAAAGGCCCTATGTCCAAATATAGTCACATTCTGAGGTACTGGGGGATAGGACTTCAACATGGGAGTTTTAGGAAGACACACTTCAACCCCTAAAGGCTGGTAACCAGGTTAACAGCATGTCACTCTCAGAGACCTTGAAAGTTTTTTAGTCTGCTGGTTTGATGAAACTCAATTTATGAAATAGCTGCTCATTTATATTGTTAGAGCCTGGAATCTGTCTAGTGGACAGAAACCATTTAAGAGGAGACTAAAACTGCAGAAATCTCCAGGAGGGAATTGCATTAGCTCAGTAAATGCATACTAGAGCAGGATTTTCTGACTGCTTCCTGAGAAGAATGTCATTTCCCCTAAGTAGGTGGTGGGGTTTATGGGGTGCTACCAGCAATGGGGGCAGGGAGGGGCTGGTCGTAGGCACTGTGGGTGACTTTGGCTAAACTGCTAAACTCACCTGGGTTTCAGTTTCCTTCTCTGTGAGAGGGAGGGGCTTAGGCCCTTGCTCCGTAAACCTGGGCCCAGAAGCAGGGGTATCACATTATGTGGAGCTGGTGAGACAAGCAGAATCTATGGACGCTTCCCAGGCCCAGTGAATCAGAATCTGCATCTTAAGATCTTTAGTTGATTCACATGCACATAGAAATTTGAGAAGCACTGATTTAAGACTCATTGAGTCTGGTGGGCATGAAGGGAGACCAAGGAACCCATCACTACGAAACTTAAAATTTCCTCTTTCCCTGTTTTTCTTCCTTCAGAGACCAGGTTGGAGGAAAGATGTTTGTCCCTGTTTCTTAGCCGCTGTAAATACACACAGGAAAGGCTCTGTCCTTGCAGACAACCCCCACCTCATTCAGAGAAGAAAACAAGGATTCAAATGCACGTGGCCCCCCTCCCCAATTTGCTAATCCTCGGCTAAGAGATCTAGGGAATGCACAAAACCTAACAGGATTAATGGGTTAATTTCAGGAATTTTCCAGCCTCCATACTGCAGTCTGCCATACATCCATATTATAAAAATGGAGAGTTGAACTCAACAGTAAAAAACAATCCGGGGCACCTGGCTGGCTCAGTTGTAAGAGTGTGTGATTCTTGCTCTTTGGGTCCTGAGTTCGAGCCCCACGTGGGGTGTAGAGATTACTAAATAAATAAATAAATAAATAAATAAATTTTAAAACGAAAACAAAAAAAAATCCCCGAACAATCCAATTAGAAATGGACAACAGACATTTTACCAAAGAGGATATACAGATGGCAAATAGGCACAGGAAAATATGTCCAATATCCTATCATAAGGGAGATGCGACTCTGTGATTTCACTCCTGGGCATTTATCCCAGAGAAATGAAGACTTACATTTACATAAAAACCTGTGTAAGAATGTTCATTGAGGCTTTACTCACACTAGCACTAAACTGAAAACAACCCAGATGTCCTTCAATGAGGGAAAAACACACTCTGGTTATGCACACAACAATCTGAATGAATCTCCAGAGAACCAGGCTGAGTGAAGAAAGCCATCTCAAAGGTCACACACTGCTTGATTCCATTTATGTAACTTTTTTTAAAAGTTTATTTATTTATTGAGAGAGAGAGCATGGGGGAAGGGTAGAGACAGAATCCCAAGCAGTCTCCACACTGTTAGTGCAGAGCCCGAGGAAGGCCTCAAATTCACAAACCCTGAGATCATGACCTGAGCTGAAATCAACAGTCGGATGCTCAGCTGACCAAGCCACCCAGGCACCCCTATAACATTCTTGAAATGGAGAGCAGATGGTGGGAGGGGCGTAAGGTAGGTGGGGGTAGCCATAACAGGGCAACCTGAAGGATCCTTGTGGTGATGGAAATGTTCTGTATCCTGATATATCAATATCAATGTCCTGATTTTGATATTGTGCTGTGGTCTTGTAAGACATTACTCTTGGGGAAAACTGGGCAAAGTGAACACAGGATCTGTCATTTCTTACAACCGCACGTAAATTTAAAATTCTCTCAAAAAAGAACGAGAATGAGGGGCGCCTGGGTGGCTCCATCAGTTAAGCATCCGACTTCAACTCCAGTCATGATCTCATGGTTTGTGAGTTTGAACCCTGCATCGGGCACTCTGCTGTCAGTATGGAGCCTACTTTAGATCCTCTCTCTCTCTCTCTCTCTCTCTGTCTCTCTGTCTCTCAAAAATAATTTAAAAAAAAAAATAGAAGAAAAAGAAAGAAATGATTCCTGTCAGGGGGGGAAAAAAGAGCCATGTCCTGGTCCTTACTGGTCCCCATTAGAGAAATGTACTTTGATTCTTCAACAGTTGAGGAGTTCTGGGAGCTTCTGCTGGGTATGGAGTGGGAAGGGAGGACAGGAAAGGGAGAAGGGAGGAAGTTTTAATTATTCTCTAGAAGCCCTTTATTTCTACGCGAATTGGACACAATCACTTAGACCATTGTTCCTCAGGAGAGTAACTGGTCACCAAAGCCCAGCCAGCACATACCTCAGAACCCACCAGAAAACCTAAGAAATTATAAGACAGATTCCTGGCGGGGGGGGGGGGGGGGCAGCATATGCCAGCAGGATGTCCTTCACATGGGCCATGCAGGACACTGATCTGCGGCTTCTGGACGTGGGAGGTCTCTCTGGGATGTCGCTTCAGCCATGCTCCACCAGGTGGCTTGGCCTGACTCAGGCCTCCCTTGCATCCAGGCCCTAAGCAGCTTCTAAAACCTGCCTTTGACTGAGGAATTCATCAAATTCCATTTAAAGACAGGAGGGAGTTCATACAACAGTTCATCTCCCTGAGGACTACTGTTTGCCTACAGACTGAGAGTTCTGGAACTTCCCTCCATGATATGTCTTGGCATTCCACCTACTGGATACTGTTTCTTCAGTGCTTATGGGGTATTCACAGTACTGGAGCTTTGGCTCTGGCCCTGCCCAGTGCAGACATGGAAACAAGAGGCATGAACTAAGGGCAACATCTTGAACTCCAGTTCACCCAAGAGGGCACTTACCTTATTCAGAGAGTAAGTGGCATGGTAGCAGGAGCTCAGACTCCATAAATGGAGACCAACTCATTGTCCTCTCTTAACCTCTCCATTCTGTCTCAATGACAGTTACCATCTAACTGTTATATCCTCTCCTATATTTGATTCCTGTTTTCTGTTCACCAGAAAACCAGTAGATATGGGCTCTTCAACTAGCAGGTCCCAGTCAATGAACACTGCTTGGTCAACCTCCAACTGGTTTTTACGACTGTCCCTTGCCTTGATTGGAGGGGACTCGGGTTTGTCTCCCAACACCCAAGCAATGACTCTACCCCTCAGAATGAACCACATCAGTTCCTTCTTGCTATCCTCTAACAATTCTTCTTCTTTCTATAGTGGTCATGTTATGGTTTTAAGAACATAAAGAGTAAACTGGAATAAATAATACTAAAATTTGTATGGAACCACAAAAGACCCCAAAGAGCCAAGGCAATCTTGAAAAAGAAGAACAAAACCAGAGGCATCACAATCCAAGATTTCAAGATATACTATAGAGCTATAGGAATCCAAAAGTATGGTACTGGCACAAAAACAGACATATACGTCACCGGAACACAATAGAGAGCCCAGAAATAAACCTACGTTTGTATGATCAATTAATCTTCAGCAAAGGAGGCAAGAATATGCAAAGGGAAAAAGATAATCTCTTCAACAAATGGTGCTGAGAAAACTGGACAGCTACATGCAAAAGAAGGAAACTGGACCACTTTCTTACACCATACACAAAAATAAATTCAAAATGGATTAAAGACCTAAACATGAGACCCAAACCATAAAAATCCCAGAAAAGAGCACAGGCAATAATTTCTTTGACATCATATGTAGCAAAGTTTTTGTAGACATGTCTCCTAAGGCAAGGGAAACAAAAGCAAAAATAAACCATCAGGACTACATCAAAATAAAAAGCTTCTGAAAGAAAGCTTTCAACAAAAGAAACAACAAAACAAAAAGAAATAACCAACAAAATAAAAACACAATCTATTGAATGGGATCAGGTATTTGCAAATGACATATCTGATAAGTGGTTAATATCCAAAATATACAAAGAATTTATGCAACTCAACACCAAAAAACCTCAAATAATCCAATTAAAAATGGACAGAAGACATGAATAGATCCTTCTCCTAAGAAGATATACAGAAGGCCAACAAACACTGGAAAAGATGCTCAACATCACTCATCATCAAGGAAATGCAAATGAAAACTATAAGGAGATATCACCTCACACCTGTCAGAACGGCTACAATCAAAGCCATAAGAAATAAGTGTTGGTGAGGAGGTGGAGAAAAAGGAACTCTCGTGCACCACTGGTGGGAATGCAAACCGGTGCAGCCACTGTGGAAAACAGTATGGAGTTTCCTCAAAAAACTAAAAAATAGAACAACCATAGGATCCAGTAATTCCACTACTGGGTATTTACACAAAGAATATGAAAGCACTAATTCGAAATGGTATTTATATGCCTAGGTTTATTGCAGCATTATTTACAATAGCCAGAATATGGAAGCAACCCAAGGGTCTATCTATTTATGAATGGATAAAGATGTGGCATATATAAAATAAAATATAATAATATATAAATGTTACTCAGCCAAAAAAGAATGAAATGTTGCCATTTGCAACATGGATGGACCTAGAGAGTATAATGCTAAGTGAAATCAGTCAGTCACAGAAAGACAAATACCATATGATTTCACTCATATGTGGAATTTAAGGAACAAAACAACTAACCAAAGAAGAATAGAGACAAACCACAAAACAGACTTTTTTTTTTAATAATCTCTACACCTACCATGGGGTTCAAACTCACAACCCTGAGATCAAGCGTCACATGCTCTACTGACTGTGCCAGCCAGGCGCCCCCCCTAAAACACTCTTAACAATAAAGAACACACTGATGACTACCAAAGGGGAGTGTGTGTGTGGATGGGTGAAACAGGGGAAGGGGATTAAGAGTACACTGACTGTGATGAGCACTGAGTATGTATAGATTGTTGAATCACTATATTATACACCTGAAACTAATATAACACAGAACGTTAACTATGCTGGAATTAAAAATTTTTTATTTAAAAAAAGTAATATGTTACTCTTTATAATGTGTATACAGAACACTCAAATACTATAGAAAGTCTGGCAAAATTAGTATAATATCACAAAGGCCAAACCATTGCTTGTGTAACAAGAACACTGGGAGAATCAGAGGTAGTTGTGGCTTAATGTAAAACGACATCTTTACCTAACTCCTTTTTAGCCTTTTGCCACTTGCTGACAGGATTTCACATGTATTTTTACTCATACATAACTATAGCAACCTAGATACTCAATATTTGAACGTAAGTGTAAGTCAGAAAGGAGAAAAGTAGATTTTACAGATTTTTCACAACTTTGAAAATAGGCTACATCTTCCAGTGGAAGAGGGCAACTCATAGGCACTTAGGGAGCCTTTTACCAACATCACCTTGGGGTAGGTGTGGTGGGGGCTGTGTCTCTCTCCTGGACCAGCCTGGGCAGCAGGGTGTGTGGTAGCACATGCTGGGGAACGGTTAGATCCTGGAGCCAGAGTTCGGAGCATGCTCGGAGATACCCATGGACCTGGGCTTCTAGCCAAAGCCCCCAGAACAGGTGAGGGAGATGAAAGGGGGTGTTCCCTTCAAACCTGCCCCACGAGGTTGTTCTGGAGGCGTGGAGCGAGCCACAGCCATGGCACAAAGCACTGGGGAGCAAGGGAAGCAGCCACCGCAGTGGAGCAAGGTCAGGGTGCGGAGAAGGAACTGTGCCCCACGCCTGTTCCCACTGATCTTTGGATTTTCTTCTCCAGGAAACAAAGCCCATCCTGCTGTCATTCACATGGTGAAAGATGCAACCATTCTGACACAGATCTAAAGAACCGAAAATCACACCTGAGGTAGAAAGAAATCACTTTGTGACTTCTCCTGAAACTGCACTTTGATAAGAGGGGCAGGAGCGGGGAGGTGGAGAGAAAGCAGAGTGAGAACAGGCTCTTGAGGCAAATAGGGAGGCGCAAACACGACAAACAGTCAAGTGCACAGTTTCGCTGGGCATCGGGTTGTTTTTAAGTTGCTTTTAAAAGATTGGTAATAAGGGGCAACATTTCTGTGTAGCAGTGCACAGAATCAGATGATGCATCCATTAGTTGGGATCTGGCAATGCTTTTATTGGTTTTTGTCAGCATGTACTGACTGTGGGTAGGAGAGTTACGGAGCAATAGAAGCTTTTCTCTTCAAATCTGTTTCACCAAACAGGTCTTAAGAGATAGCTTATATCACTTCACCTATTTATTAAATATCACTGGGGGTGTCATTTAACAACAGAGATGCTTTGTACTACATCCCAGATATACTCTGCACGATAAAACACTATCTCCACACTAACTTTCTTAAAATCCTCACACCAATTTTGAAACCAAATCTTTTTAATATTGTCAGCTAAGTGAGGATCCAGATAAGAGGTTTTGAGTAGATTAATTAAAAATGAAGTTTCGATTTCTGGGAAGATACATAGGAGACTGTTAACAGTGATTATCTCTGGGGTGAGAACTCAGCGATTGGCGGATGAAGGCAGGCTTTGTCTATATTCCTTAGTACAGTTTCAATTGTGTACCATACATGGATTACCTATTCCCAAAGAAAAATCTAATAGAAATAGTGAAAATTAAAATATTCAGAATCTAAGTCGAAACTGAGAATACTAGATATCCTGTTAAAGTGCTTTTTCTTAAAGCTTCAAAATAAAGGGAAACAGTTCTGCTAGCAAATAAAAGCCCTCTGTCCAGCCCCCCCCCCCCCCCCCGCATCTCAATAGCTGTGTGTAGCTCCTTGAAGAGCCTAGTAAGCATGTGTGGGAGTTAAAAATGCATTTAATCATTCCCCCCACCCCCAAGTTTGACAGAAGTGTGGCAAGGAGGGCCATCTGTTTTGTTTGAACAAGAAATGACCCAGCATTCTGATTTCAATTAGCCTCTTTGTAGCTTTATGTTTGAGCTCCTTCCATGGGTAACAGTTCAAACTAAGTGTAGAGAGGAGCCGGCCAAGTTCTGCCAGTGCTGATTTGTTTTAACAACTGTCAGTGATCACAGAACAAGTGTACAAGACAATGTTGCTGGATACATATTAAAATGCTTAATTTTGTGGAATCAAAATAGCACATTCTAGAACCTGAGAGCTAATAAACAAAATATTGAAATGGTGTCTTTACATCGTTATAGCAATTTAAATATTTAAAAGCAACATCACTTACCTAAATTCCTAGTTTCAATCAATAAATACACACCTACTATGTGCCAAGTACTGTTATGCCCTAGGCATGAACCAAAGAGGATGTAAGTAGTGGTTCCTGCCTTGAGAAGTCTGTGATCTATTTGGGAAGATAAGCCTGCAAAGTTAAAACAATAATTTGAGTAATATTTAAGACAATATTAGGAGAGCTGTCAAACATCACTGTTAACGAGTTCAGAGGATGGGAAGGATTACTTGGGTCAAAGACTTTATACTGGGAGAGATCTGATCAACAGTGGTAGAGGATTCTAAAGCCTGTGTCCCTTCCACATCACCTCGCTTGAATCTCTTTCTCTCTCACACACTCACACTCACACTCACACACACACACACACACACAGCAGGAGGTTTACAAAGGTGAGCGTACAGCCTCTAGAATGGTTAAAGGTAACCCAAAGACGCATCACTGCATAGGTCAAGGTCCAAACCACCCTTGTGGCTTTAGGGAAGCCACCATGAATCTTGCCCCTACTGGTCACTGCCTCCCAGGGTGTGTTCTGTCAGACACCAGATTCCTGGGTCCCCATCCTGCATAGGTTGATTGCCCAATTCTCTGATAGGAGTTATGTAATGGGTCTCAAGGAAGACCTATGAGTGGGGGGGGGGGGGGTGGCATTTTTGATGGCAGCTAGTTTGTGCAATTTCAGTAATGACAGGTGCATAGTTTCCCTGCATGTAAAGTGAATGCACTGCACTCAGGTGCTCCCATTCCTTACCATCTGGTTTCCTGATGTCCTAAAGATTCTACCACCTTCTGCAGCTCCATCGGCTTCTCATCATGACCCGTCTCCTCAAGGGGTTGGCAAAGTTCTTCAAAGTCACATCATCGAGAGCAGAGGAGTAACAAGTCTGGAAGGTGTCCTCTGAGTCCTAGTGGTGGTGGCCACTGAGGACACTGGCTCAGGAGCAGTATCATGGGATGGGCTCTTCTGAGTCCACAGCTCCTGCCACCCTCGCACTGCTAGAGCAGGACACGGGCAGCAACTCTTCCTGTGGCTAACCCTCACCCTACCACCTTAGTTTGCTGTTGTACCTGAGAGTGTCCCAGTCAATACTGCAACACAACTTGTCTGGTGTAGCATCAGCCAGAGAAGAGAGCCTGGTCCATTCTGACTTACTGGCTTATTATTTTCTTTGATAATAATGCTAACAAAAACATTTAGCTTATATTTAGGAAGAAAATCAGATTTGAGTTCTATGTAGACATCATTGATTATAAAGGATCAGTAAAAACTAGCTTTTAAAGGAAACACTAGTCTAGGGCACCTGGGTGGCTCAGTTGGTTAACTGTCCAACTTCAGCTTAGGTGATGATCTCATGGTTCGTGGGTTTGAGTCCTCTGTCAGGCTTGCTGCTGTCAGCACAAAGCCCACTTCAGATCCTCTGCCCCCCCCCCCCCACTGCTCCCCCACTAGTGCTCTCTCTCAAAAATAAAACATTAAAAAAACACTAATTTTTCAATCTATCATTTTTTGAGTTAAATCTACCATATTTTTAACTCTTTCCAGAGAAATTAATGACCTAGAACCTATATACATCAAGGTCAAGACCATTCATGTGGCCTAGAACTGCTTTTTGCTAAAAATACCCAAAGGAAATAATAGGATTTTTTTAAGAACCAATGTTTTCTTCTTTATAAAATAATTCATTATTAATGAAAATGTCAACTGTTACCAGTGGGCCAAAGAATAAAAGAGAATAAAAGATAATCAAATGTGAGAATGAAGATAGTTCAAATGAACAGGACAAAGAAATCCAGAATTTCAAAAGCTAGAGAAATGTGCAGAAACAATGATTTTTAGTGTTTAGACTTCAAATTACAGTTAAGGAGAGAACAAATCAGTAGAAGAAGCAAACAGGTTTGACTCTGTCAAAGTAAAAATTTCTGAGAAAGCAAAGCATTATTTTCTACATACAGATTTCATTGCAGGTGGAGATGTTACAGCCACTATTCAGGCTGTAGGAGAAAAATACAAATATGGAAAAATATTTTCTTAATGACATAAATTTACATATTAATGAAATACCAGACCGTCCTGCTATCCATAGGCAAAAGGTAAGGAATGAATTCTGTTAACAGAGGTCATTTAACCTGTTCATTAAAAACCAAAAGCAGGCCTTTATTAAGCCTTCTAAAGTTAATCATTTAAAAAATCTTTAAGGCCTGTAACGCTTTGTAATTTTAAAAGTGTTTTGTGACTCACGTCACTGCATCATCTCAGCTAGTATATATGAAAGTATGAGGGACTGATAGCACAGATTTAAGGTATTGGTTAATTTTCAAGTCAAACATCAACTAGAACAGAGGCACCAGATGCCCACGTATGACCATATAGCAACTTCTGGGCTGCACCGTGCACAAGCTTCATACCTCGTATGGTGTGATGCATACGGAAAGGTCTATCCTCAGCTACTTCCCCCAACTGCTCCATTACTAAGTGGCAGGCACCCTTTTGAGGCACTCCTTTCACTTCCAGCACTGGTCAAGTGCCATAGAACCCAAACTGCAAATGTTAAACAGCACTGCTAATTAAGACTACTTTCACTACTGGCATTGCTTAAGCTTCTCCCATTAGCCAAAAGTTGGGACTGAGAGAAAGGCATAACTGGGAAAATTCTGAAGTGACAAGAAAAGGCAAAAGGACTCAGAAATCATGTTACTGCCCTCTGTGTTCGCAGCACTGTGGCAGCATTACTTTCTACATACAGATTTCTACATATTTTTCTACATACAGCTAGAACCACTGCAGTGACTCCTCCTCAGGAAGTCCTGATAAAGCCACAGAGAAAAGGCTGTGTCTTCACGGGCCCTTCTCACCACTGGCCTTCCTCTTTACTGGCTTTTTCATCATTACTCCCTGCTAAATCTTTTCCTTTGATGTTTTTGTTTTTCTAACGGCCTCATCATTATTTAAATGTGAAATGTGCTTACTGCAAAGTATAGACAAATAAAAATTTTATATGAAAACATTCTATCAAAGCAGTAAGTTGGCTTTGTAAGTTTTAGTTACTAAGCTAATCGGTTCACTGAAGGAAAAGTAAGATTGAAGACGCTTAATTCTGATCAACAAAACTAGCCTAGTTCTGAATCCAGAGTTTTTTTATAAACCTTTTCTTTGTTTAGTCAATCAGTCTATCTCAACTGTACTTTAACAGTATTATACATAAAAAACTAAATATACTGCAAGAGATGTAGAAAATAAATTTGAAAGGAACTTCTCTTAAATCTCTATGTGAGAAGGTAAAAATAACCAGAGCTCCTTCATGCTTCAACACCGACAGTTTAGTTGTTTTAAAACGGGATATCGACCTAAAACTATTAAGAGCCCATATCATATGAACAATAGTTAATAATTTTAGTGTCAATTTAGTGTAAACAGTACCTGATTTGTTCTCCTAAGCAGCAAGCACTGATCCCCTAACATACAAGATGAATATTCTTATAGGTATATGCAGACTAAAGTTTCTGAAATCATCCCAAACTTCTATTTCCACATAAATGTTTTTTAATTAGTCAGATGAATGTGAAAGAGAAATAGTTATTTCTTAACTCTAAGAAATAAAACTGTGAAATCCAAATTAAGACAATGTAATCACAAAGGGGAAGATCTGCTAGTCATTGTTAATGTATAAATAAATACGGACTTAAAAAAAATACTGTATTTTGAAAAACAGGTCAAAAACATAAAATCCTTAATGACAATGTAGTGGGCCGATATTAACTATTAGACTTACATCATTTATCTGGCTAGATATGCACAACTAAAATTTCTATTATTGCCTAATAGTGAAAATTCCAGGTTTGTCACAAGACCTAGGAGGCTAGAGTTTCATTTAGATCAACCAAGAAAATGTTATGTAAACAAAAATCAGTAAAATCTGACAAAACAGTGAAAACCGTTTTAAAATACCATTGGTAAACAGATTTCTATTTATAGACTCTCCTTGAATATACAATAGGTAATGATGCAATGCAGACATTTTTACAATATTTATTAAGATAACAAATTTATAAATTGAAAGACTCAGAGGCACATAGTTTAAAAGGCCAATACCATGGGAATAATGAAGTCAACACAGAAAAGAAGATATGAACAGTTACAACCAAGACAAGATTTTTTTAAAAGCCACATCCCCCCAATAAACACATCATATGAATCATCCTTCAAAATTACCATGATAAAAAGTCATTTCCTTCAAAGAAAAATAATTCTTTCCACCTACCGTGCCTAGAAAATCCTATTTACAACGAACTGTCCTGCATTTCATCAGTACTGTTTAATATGGCCTCCTCTATTCTGTCATTAGAAGTATTGAAAATTTTATAGCTATTGTATTTACAAATGCACATAATATTTAAATTTGCTCTTCACTGAGAACAACTGAATATATACTTAATCAAATCACAATACAAATGTTTTAGTGTTGAAAACACATTTTGTGGGGACAGGTGTACGGGAAGAGGTGTATTTAGAATTATGTTGTTTCTGAAGGATTACTAGGCCAATAAATCTGATAAAACTCAAGGTAGTCACAAAAACAGGTCTTTGTTGATGAAGAATTTAATTTATTTCTGTTTTAACTGGACACACTGGCTTCTTCAGTCAACCTTCACCACACTGTATATTTTGGTAACAAACCAAAAGCATGCAAAGAAGCCAATTGTTCCTATAAAAGAAAAAAACAAAATAAACTCTTTTCCCAAGGAAATCTCATAATTTACACAAAAACACAGACTTAAAATTATTGGTTCCTTAAAAAAAGCCACAAAACTATAAACTATTACTTACCAGGAATATACCATAGGTCCATAAATTCTTTGAAACTTACACCACTACCTCAAATTTCTTATGGAAATTGATAGAACTTTTTATACTTTTAAGATTACCTAAACTTTCTATAATACATTTTTTCTTATTACATGCAAACAAACTGAAATTAAAATATGAATAGGATGCCAATTTTCCTTTCCTATTTAATACTTCCTTATCACAAAATGGAAAACTGCTATGAGAATTAATTCAAGGTCTGATATGAATACCTTAAACAGAGTATCAGATTCATATAATAAGTAGGGATTATTTTCTAAGTATAGTTACAGAGAATTATCAGTTTTCAAAGAACCATAATAAAATCAAATTTTTTTAAATTTAAAGTGTTTAAAAGGTGATACAATTAGGATAATAACAAAGATGCACCCCACTGAATACGAGAGGTGGTGTGGTGTGGTGTGGTGTCAGAGGACAGAGCAGCTGTTGTGACTGTGTGTATTATCCTTGCACTAGTCAACGGAAATCTCCAAGCCCGTTTCTTACAAAACAGAGATAATTTTATCTGCCCTAGGTAGAGTAAATGAGACGATTCATGAAAAAATACGTGCTTTGGTTTTCGAGTATCTTCATCAATCTAGATTCCAAAAAAATTGAAAACCAGACGGGTGACAAAAATGAGACTTAGTTAAGTAACTGTCTAATAGCCACATGGCTGGTAAGCAGGATCAGAATGTAAACTCACCTTTTCTGACTTCAAATACAGTGTTATTTTAAACTTTACCATGCTTAGATAAATTCAGAGACTCTTGTCTTGTAAAAGAATATTTGCTAACTTGTGAACTGCCTGACATATTTTTAAAACCTGGAATTTCTCCAGAATTACCACCTGAGAATAGTCAATAAGTGGACATGCAGAAGAATACAGAAGGAGATCCACATATCCTTGTGGCAGGTGTGTATATATGTGTGTGTGTGTGTGTGTGTGTGTGTGTGTGTGTGTGTGTGTGTATTTAAAGTTCCAACCTTTTTTCTTTTTATTACACTTAACACAATGGTGAAAAGTATTAATGGAGATTTTCTAAGTCAAGAGACTATACAGGGGACCTTATTATGGGAAGTAGCAGCATTGTTGTTCTCATACATCATACATGTACCCACTATATACCATTGTGTATGTTTTAGAGGACATAAAAATCTACGTTTTGGATATTCAAAAGACAATTATTAAGGTTTGTAAAGAGGCTGGGGTTAATTTTAGAAAAGTAATGGTAAAACATAAAAGTATTTAAACAACCTTATGCTTACCAAGAGCTTTAAGATAATAAAGAGAAAATATTCTAAGGTGAGAAAATACATTTGTCATCATACTGGCAACCCTAGGTAAGTTTATTTTGTTCTTAACAAAATACTTTTAGTATTTTATTTTGTCCTTAATAGGGATAAATATAATATACATACTAAAAGTGGCATCTTTCCTTATGTAACAGAATGTTTTGTTTTGTAAAACAGATTTACTTAAGTAAAATGGTGTCAGTTTGGAGTACTGAAGTAAATACAGATGTACCCCACTTTAGAAAAACGCAAGACACTGAAAAGGGTTCACCATTCCCCAGCAGAGAATCTTTCCCATAAACTGAAATACACCCAAAGTTACTGGTTTAACTGGTTGATTCAATTTAAGGTGGCTCCAAAATTTAGATTACAAAGTTTGTTTCACTCTGAATAAATAAAATGTCACTAAAAATCAAGAACAATAAAGAGAGGTGATAAACTACACAATAGGTAAACTATCATATCACATGCCTGGAAAAATAAGAGACATTCACTAAGATCACTACTTTTTGTGTGTAGGCAAGGAGTAAATTCTTCTATATATGCTTTTACAGACATACAGATCCATATGCACAACAGTAATTGCTCGTTTCAGAGGCTACACTTTGTTTTGCAGATCACTGATTAAGATTTATGGCTGTGGACCTAACTATGTGTTACGTAGCACTAAGACAAGCACCCACCACATACATCAACCCCGCCTGTACCTGACCAATGACCTGGAATACAGAATCAGTGTAAGAGCCTGAACCTCCTTACAGCTGATACAGCAACAGGGGAACTTCAAAACCCCATCTAATTCTCTCAAATGTTAACAGATGACTAAAAAGCAGAACAGTTCTCACTTATTTTTAATTCATTTTTCCTTTTCAGATCCTGTATTTCCTCACACAGCATGCAACACAATCTAAGATAAAATTATAGATGCACATTTTTTTGTGAAAAAGAAAGGTCCCACAATTTTCTTTTTTTAGTTTGGTTATTCCACAAATGTTTACCAAGCAGCTACTCTAAGTGCTCTAAGACTCAGAAAACTTTTATCCAGGTGAAGAGATAAGGCACACATATATAAAATAAATACCAATACAATACAATTTCCCATCAGGTACTTCTATATTTTAAAGTGGAGATATAAACTTGTAGTTTAAATTTCTAGAGTAAGGAGTATTCTATGATTGTCTTTTCTTGGTAACATTTATTCTCAATTTCATCTTGACTTCACCCCTTCGATTTCTACTTATCCCTAGACTTAGACAGCTAAAGCTTTCACCCTATCTCTGAAATGAGCTTAAGAAGCACTGTACCATTAACAGGTTAATAGGGGAAAACTTTTGACAGGTATGGGCCCAGCTACCCCTGGACTCCCAGCACAACAATGGACATTGTTTAGCCTTCTTCCTTTAGGTTCTGTTTCCTCTTTGGTTTATTGACATCCACCTCACAGCGGGGCCGACCAAACAATGCTCAGCTGCACTTAGGACTAAATGTAGGAGTGCTGAGTAGTAGAAGCCCAAGGAAAATATTTATAAATAATTTGCCTAAAAACTTATTAACTAAAACTAATCATTTTAATTCTTACCTGTAAAAAGAAAGAAGATCAAAACCATTATCATGGTATAGCCAAAGTACAGAATTGTACTTGCCGTTCCTGTGATTTGCAGTTTTGAAAAGAAGTAGTGTACTGCATATATTAAGAAATAAACTGCAGTAAAGCCACTGGTAAGGAATGAACGCCACTGCCAATGGTAATCCTAGGTAGAAAAGAAAAAGTTAAAGAACAAGAATTACTTTCCAATTACTAATTACATGTAGCAGAACAAAGTTACAAAGCAAATGCAGCTACGTGACACAGCCCCAAAACCTAGCTTTGCTATCATTTCCCGTCTTTTTCTCCTACTGAACTTTGCCCATTTCCCTGCTCACTGAAGATGCTAAAAAGCATTCCCTACTTTTGGTGGAACTACTTCAAGTTGGGCTAAAAACACATGGAAAAATCTTAAATGGTTTATGAATAATGAAGCATTAGACTGTACTTTAAAATGTACTCTTCCCAAAGAAAAGCAATGCACAAGATCTTACTTACATAGTTCAAAATTAATATTATTTATCTTATACTCTGGTCAACTCTATGTTAGGAAGAAGATTATCCTATTAAGGCCAGGTTGAAATCTATTTTCAGTTGCGAGTAACATAATTTAAACAAGGTAAGTTTTAAAAACAGCTCTTCTTACTTTTGCATAAAGTAGTTTATAGCTTAGCAGGAGATCTCTTAAAAGAAAATACTTCACTCTTTCCTACCCCGTAGAATATGTGAAAAATTAAATATATTTAAAAAGTATGCCAGCATAAATTAGAAAATCTTATGGAGTCCACACACAAAAACTACTATAGCAAATAAACAAATTTAGCAAAATTGCAGGGGTACAGGAAAGAAATGAAAATCAGCTGTGTTTTTATACACTAATGATGAACAATCTGAAAAGGAAATTAAAAAAAAAGTCCATTTACAACAGCATCCAAAAAGAATAAGATACCTAGGAACAAATTTCACCAAGAACATGAAAGACTTATACACTGAAAACTACAATACAAAACATGCCAAAAAAAAAAAAAAAAATTAAAGACAAATAAATGGAAAGACATTCTGTGTCCATGGACTGGAAGACTTGACACTGATAAGATGGCAATACTCTTCTAAGTGATCTCCAGATTCAATGCAATTCCTATCAAAATTCCAACAACCCTTTATTACAAAAAAGGAAAAGCTGATCCCAAGTTCATAGGCAATTGCAAAGGGTCCTGAATAGCCAAAACAGTCTTCACAAAAGAACAAAGTTAGAGAACTGACCCTTCCCAATTCCAGAATTTATTACAAAGCTATGGTAATCAAAACAGTGTGGTACTGGCATAAAGACACTGTATATACCACTGGAATAGAATTGACTGAGAATCCAGAAATAAATCCACACATCTATGGCCAATGGATTTTCCACAAGGTTGCAAGACCATTCAATGAGGAAAGATTTAGTCTCTTTAACAAATGGAAAAACTGGATATTCACATGTAAAAGAATGAAGGTGGATTCCTAACTAATTACCATAACCAAAAAATAAACTCACAATGGATCAATGACCTAAATATGTAAGCTAAAACTATACACTCAGAAGAAAACATACAGATAAATTTTCATTACCTTGAATTTAGCAATGAATTCTTAGATATGGCAACAAAAGAAAAAAAATAGATAAATCAGATTCTATCAAAATTACAAACTTTTGTGTAAAGGCCATTATCAAGAAAGTAAAAAGACAACCTACAGAACAAGAGAAAATATTTGCAAATCATTTATCTGATAAAAGTTTAGTACTTAGTATTCAGAATATATACAGAACTCTGAATTATATACAGAACTCTTACAACTCAACAAAAAGATAAATAACCCAGTTCATAAATGGGCGAAAAATCCAAACAGACATTTCTCCAAACAAGATACACAGATGGTCAACAACCAAAGAAAAGATGCTCAACATCATTAGTCACTGGGGAAGTGAAAATCAAAACCACAATAAGATACAACTTCACACCTACAAGGCTGGCTATAATTTTTAAAAAACGGCAAATAGCAAGTGTAGGTAAGGATATGGAGAAATTAGAACACTTGTGCATTTCTGGTAAGAATGCAAATGGTATAGCCACTGTGAAAAATACTTTGGTGGCTCTGCAAAAAGTTAAAGAATTACCATATGACTCAGTGATTCCACTTTAATGTATATACCCAAAAGAACTGAAAACTGGTACTCAAAACAAGTATTTGTATATGAATGTTCATAGAAGCACTATTCCCAATAGCCAAAAGGTGGAAACAAATCTAATTTCCATCAGCAAATGACTGGATAAACAAATTAGGGTATAGCTATACAATGGAATATTATTCAGTTATAAAAAGGAACAAAGTACTGAATCTTGAAAACATTCTGCTACGTGAAAGAAGCCAGACACAAAAGGTCACATATGATTCCATTAACGTGAAATGTCCAGAATAGGTAAATCTATAGACAGAAAGCAGACTGATGATTGCCAGGGTTTTGGAGGGAGAAGGGAATGAGAAGTAATTGCTTAATGGTATGAGGTTTTATTTAAGGGTGATGAAAATATTTTGGAACTAGAAAGAGGTGGTAGTTGTACAACACTGTAAATGAACATAGTAAATGCCACTGAATTGTTCACTTTAAAATGGTTTAAGTTATGTGAATTTAACCTCAACTTTTAAGAAAAGCATCTAAGTTTAACAAAATCAGATTTAATCTCCTATATAGAAAATAAATACAAAAGAATGATTTAATACAACCCAGATCTTCAAAAATCAAATATACATAAGAGTGCCATCATTTTGCCATGACTATAATTCATTACAGTGTAATCACTCTAATGTTTTAATGAATACTCCCACTTAAAAATGTTTTATATTAAGGGTGCCTGTGTGGCTCAGCTGGTCGAGAGTGTCCGGCTCTGGATTTCAGCTTAGGTCACGATCTCACGGGGATCGAGCCCCACATCGGGCTCCACAATGGGTGTGGTGCCTGTTTGGCATTTTCTTTCCCCTTCTCTGCCCCTCCCCTACTCACATGCATGCGCATGCTCACGTGCTCTCTCAAAATAAATAAATAAACAAACAAACAAACAAACAAACAAATAAATAAATAAAGGGGTGCATGGGTGGCTCAGTTGGTTAAGCATCTGACTCTTGATTTTAACACAGGTCATGATCTCACAGTTTGTGGGATAGAGGCCCGAGTGGGGCTCTGTGTGACAGTGCAGAGCCTACTTGGGATTCCCTCTCTCTCTCAAAATAAACTTTAGTGTTAAAAAAAAGATTTTAGAGAAAAATAAACAAATTTTAAAAGAAAAACCGAGAAAATTAACATTTTAAATTTAAGCTCTAAATAAATATACTGAACTGAGATACTATCATAATCCAATCCTAAAAAGAGCTACATTTAATTGAGGAATGCAGGTCAATTTCTATCTTAATAAACACATATTTACAGAAATTATTTCAATTGATGGTATTCAAAGTTGTCTTATGCCAAAATTATAAATACCGGCTACAAATTAATACAAGTGAACATTGCTAATACATACCTCTGCACATAGGTGGAAATAGCAAAGAAGTATAGTTGCCTCTGAACATGTAATAACCAAAATGATAAACACCAGAAATAGGAAGCCAAACATGTAATACATCTGATGAGACCTATAATCAAACATGTCAAGATTAAACTATAAATCTTTTCTCTTTGTCACAGTAAATGACACAGTCTTTTCACCTTCCCTGAACTGGAAAATGTTTGCTTTTTCTCCCAACTAGAGACAACACAACCTCATAGGTGTGGATGGTGTAGGGGTAGGGCAGGGAGAGGAAAAGGTTTGGTAAGTAGAACCTGAAACTCTTAGTCAAATATGCTTAGTCTAATTGTTTACTAGTGAGACAAATTTGATAAAAAATTAATACACATGCAGAGCCAAACTAAAAAAGTTGGTATACATTGTTTCTTATCATATGTGATAAAAACAGCTGACTTTTGAAAATGTTTTAACAATCGGGAAGGAAAGATCTGTTCCAATCACTAAAAAGCTCACATTCAATGCTGACTCCATGTTACTGCAAACCTTGGTACTTGCTGTAACATGTCACTGTGGTCATATTACGATAACACACTGCAGTGTATATACCCTAATGAAGTGGCTCAGAATTAGCACCATGAGTTTTTCCATGCAAATAAGAAATCAAGAGAATGAAGGAATCTTGGGATTAGTAAGAACTTTGAACGTCATCTACCTCCACCCTCCTCCCAAAGCTTGATCAAATCAAATCCCCTATATCAAGGGCTCAGAGTATCTTCTCTCTGAAGCAGTACAGATCAGTTACTTAAGAACACAGGTATGGGGAGACAGGTTAATTTTCTGTCACATAGTAGCCGTGTGACACAGGTAAATTACTTAATATCCAAAGCTTCACCTCTGTCTCTGTAAAATGGGGATAAATACCCACCCCACTGAGGTCTGAGGATTAAGTCAGAAGTAAAAGTAAGAATTAATAAGCACTCAATTAGTAACAGCTGTTATCACTTATTCTTTTTCTCATATAGAAAAGATAAAATAACCTTTGGCTCTTAAGATTTCTGATTACTGGAGATTTTACATGTATAAGATACAAATAGTCATCCATCCAGATAAACAAAAAGAGAAAGCTAATACTACATGTAATGGGAAAGGGGATAAGACGACTTCACCCTTAGCTTACCAGATACTATTTAGAATGAAGAAAAGCTGTATAAAAATGCACCCAAAGGGCAAAATCCCTCCCATGATAATACCAGGCAACGGCTTTGTGTAGAAGGATTGCTCAGGAATCTGACGTGGAATCTGATTGGTTCGAACTGGATGTTCAATGGCCTTTAGTAAAAAAAAAAAAGAAAGGATTCATAAATATTTATCTATTTAAAAAAATTTTCTCTATGTTAGATTATCTGCCTGCTTTTTCTCAGCTTCCATGATGATAGTACTGGCAATATAAGTCTACTTAAGTCATCAAACTGAATTTTGTATTTAGAAGCAATGACCCCAGATACTATCAGGTACAATGTTCAGTCTGTCTAGTGGAACAAGCCATCACTGTTTCCAGCAGTTATCCATTAATGGCTTTAGGTAAAGTAAGAAATACATAGAAGGAGGTAATATAGTACTTAAAAATAACAGTTAAGACAAAGGAAATGTTAGGTTTTCCCTTTTAATGACATAATTATTGTAAGAAATTAGCTGATTCTGAAGTTACTGTCGATGAATTTTTATTTGGAGATGGGCAATATCATCTTTACTAAAATTGTTCAATTCTACTAAGATTTAAGAACATAAAGGCAACAATGACTGGCTATATGAAGCTTTATGACCATAAGATACTGATAATATTCTCCCTTTTGTAACATACCACATGGTAGTATAAAAATAAATGAAATCTAAAGCACCAAAAACACAGCCGAGGGGAAACAGGGGTACAGATACAGAAATTCATTTTCTTGCAAAAAATTACAAAAGCATACTTTTATAGTTTTTGTGATGACATCTCAAAACTTAAAACTTGGTAGGGCACCTGGGAGGCTCAGTCAGTTAAGAGTCTGACACTTGATTTTGGCTCAGGTCACGATCTCACAGTTCATGGGATCAAGCCCCATGGTGGGCTCTGCACTGACAGGGTGGAGTCTGCTTGGGACTCTGACTCACTCACTCTCTCTCTCTCTCCCCCTCCCTGTCCTCCCTGTCCCTCCCTACTTGCATATACGCGCTCTCTTTCTCAAAATAAATAAATTCTTAAAAAAAAAAAAAAAAAAAAGGGGGCGCCTGGGTGGCGCAGTCGGTTAAGCCTCCGACTTCAGCCAGGTCACGATCTCGCGGTCCGTGAGTTCGAGCCCCGCGTCAGGCTCTGGGCCGATGGCTCGGAGCCTGGAGCCTGTTTCCGATTCTGTGTCTCCCTCTCTCTCTGCCCCTCCCCCGTTCATGCTCTGTCTCTCTCTGTCCCAAAAATAAATAAAATTAAAAAAAACAACAAAAAAAAAACCCAAAAACGTATAACTGGTAGTCTCATTGAGAATATACTTCTGTGAAATAGATATACAGATAGAAAATCATTAGATTGTTCTTCAGTGTTTGTATTTTTAACAGGAATATTTTTAGAATGTCAAATACTTATTTATGTAATCAAAATTTTTAAATCATGCCAGGTCACTATTTGTGCTATATATATATATATTGCTATATATATA